>NC_081553.1:35899508-35902008 GCF_963082655.1 Stomoxys calcitrans | reverse complement strand
GCGAATGCTTTTAGAAATGTGTAATGTTACGCATTGCCTTTTGGATTATGTTGCGTATAAGTGATAATCTCCCATTTGTATATGACACTCATACGCACCCACTTACAAATGAGAGCCATTTAACGGATGTTAACTTGATTCAAAAGCAGACCAATTATATTTTATTTACACCTAGGAAATGCAAAAGGCGGGCGGGGCCGATTATATAATACCCTACACTACCGAGTATACGTAATACTTTTAATAGATAGCACTTTTATCCAAATTTAGTCAGACTAATTTTGCATACCTATTGAAATATCGAATAGAACCGTATACGATTTTCATACGATGGTACGAAAGTTGTAGCTTCTACAGCCTTAAAAGTCGAAACGCATAAAAGATATATATGTGGGAGTTTTATCTAAATCGATTTTGATGAAATTTTGCACACGTATTGGGATGGCGATTAAACCATCTCATGAAAAATTTTGAAGAGATCGGACCAAAAAATTGTGCCTTCTACAGCCTTAAATGGCCATATCGGATGAAAAATATATATGGGAGCTATATCTAAATCTAGACCGATTATGATGAAATTTTGCACACATATTGGGACGTTGCAAAAAACACTTCGTTCAAAATTTTGTAAAGATCGGACCAAAATTGTGCCTTCAACAGCCTTAAATGACCATATCGGATGAAAAATATATATGGGAGCTATATCTAAATCTGGACCGATTATGATGAAATTTTGCACACATATTGGGACGTAACAAGAAACACTTCGTGGCAAATTTTGTAAGGATCGGATCAAAATTGTGGCTTCTACAGCCTTAAATGGCCATATCGGATGAAAGATATATATGGGAGCTATATCTTAACCTGGATCGACTATGATGAAATTTCGCACACATATTGGGACGTTACAAGAAACACTTCGTGCCAAATTTTGTAAGGATCGGATCAAAATTGTGGCTTCTACAGCCTTAAATGGGCATATCGGATGAAAGATATATATGGGAGCTATATCTAAATCTTAACCGATATTGGGAATCATAAAAAGCGCTCCGTGCAAAATTTGGTAGAGATTGCAACAAAATTGTGGCTCCTACAGCTTTAAAAGGGCATATCGGATGAAAGATATATATGGGAGCTATATGTAAATCTGGACCGATTTCAAAAAAATTGGAAAGCATTTTGGGTCATTAAAAAAAAAACACTTCATGCCAAATTTTGTAGGGATCGGACCAAAAATGTGGCTTCTACAGCTTTAAAAGGGCACATCGGATGAAAGATATATATGGGAGCTAATATCCAAATCTGGACCGATTTTTTTCAAAATCAATAGCGATCGTCCTTGGACCAAAAAAGAAATTTATGCAACATTTTGTGAAAATCGGACAACAAATGCGACCTTTACCTTGATTACAAGAATACATGGACAGACAGACAGACGGACATAGCTAAATGGAATCAGGAAGTGATTCTAAGCCGATCCGTAAACTTATCGATGGGTCTAGCTCTTCTTCTTCTTAGCGTTGCAAACAAATGCACAAATCTATAATACCCTGTACCACAGTAGTGGTGTAGGGTATAATAAGGAATTTAAATCTTAAAATAAACTTAAATCAATAAACAATCAACCAACTTTAGTTCGGCTGTTGTATATCTGACTATTTGACCCCCCCGACTTCCCTCACGAGGCAAGCGAGATCATTAACGAGGATTTTGGTAGCAGCGATCAAAGAAACAAAGCTAAACGTCTTATGTAGTCTGCATAGTTATCACTGATAAAATGTTGCATTGTAATCAACGCACAAACCTAAGGGATTGAATTTCATTGTACACCATTCAATGAAGTATGGACCTATAATGCCTGCTCATGACAGTTAGTGACCCCACACTTTGAATGTATGGGTATAACAGAGGAGTCTAAAACTATCAAGATAGGGCTATACAAAGTGTACATACAGACGATTGGCAGTTGTCCTCGGGTTATAAGCCCAACATATGAAGAGGTGAAAGGAGGTGAACATGTCCGCCTTTGGCGCTGAACGCCTGGGTTAGATATGTGGCTAGAATGTCAAAAAAACTAGTAAAAAGGCTTTAAGTTCGGCCGGGCCGAACTTTGGATACCCAGCACCTCGGGTATATATGTAAACCACCTTTCATTCCGAATCTCGACCGATCTGGACCAAATTTACGAAGGAAGTCGAAGGGCTTGAAAAAACTCACTGTCCTAAATTTCATCAAAATCGGATACTAAATGTGGCTCTTTTGGGCCTAAGACCCTAAATCGGAGGATCGGTCTATATGGCAGCTATATCCAAATCCGGACCGATCTGGGCCAAATTGAAGAAGAAAGTCGGAGGGCCTAACACAACTCACTGTCTCAAATTTCAGCAATATCGGATAATAAATGTGGCTTTTATGGGCCTAAGACCCTAAATCGGAAGATCGTTCTATATGGCAGCTATATTCAAATCTGAACCGATCTGGGCCAAATTGACGAAGAATG
>NC_081553.1:35884508-35894508 GCF_963082655.1 Stomoxys calcitrans | reverse complement strand
TTGGTTATCATATTCGTTTTCTAATCCCAAATATCTTTCATTTGGTCGGTAAATTTGTACTCTTGGGGAAGGGGCGGTGCCCCAAGTACATGGTCCCACATTTGGATATAAATATTGGTATTCTACTCCCAAATACCTTTACTTGAGCCCCATACTACGATGGTCAATAAATAATTGCTTTTTGTGGGGTGTTTTTGGGAAGGGTAGACTCCCAGAAAATTGGTCCCGAATATGGGTATCAATTTGGTGCTCTACTCCCCAATATCCACATTGACCTGGTTGGTAAATATGTCCGATTTAGGTGTGTTTTTTGGGGAGTGGGTTGTCCCCCAAACACTTAAAACTGAAAATAAATCAGCATCGTGCCCTACTCTCAAATATCATTTATTTTAACCCCATATTGCCATTGGACTCAAAAGTTGGATATCAAATTCGTTTTCTAATCTCAAATACCTTTCATTTAAACCCCCTATTGCAAAAGTCAGCAAATATGTCCGCTTTGTGGGGAGCTCCGCTCTCTTTAAGACCCAAATTGTCATTGTGAGCATATACGTCCTATTTGGGGGTTGTTAGGGGAGTGGGACGGGACGTCCCCTAGACAGTTTCATTTGCGCCCCATATTTGCATAGTCGGCAAACAGGTCCAGTTTGGTGGGTGTTTTCGGGGATGAGGCGGCCATTCAGTGACTTTCTCCGAAAATATATACCAGCTTCGTATTCTACTTTAAAGTAACTCTTATTTCAGCCCCATATTGCAATGGTCAGCAAATACTTCCTATTTGGGTGGTGTTATGGGATGGTTTGGCCCATTAGAAACTTTTTCCCGTTTTGAGGGAGTAGCGGCCCCCCAACACTTGGTCGCCCATTTTGATATCAGACTCGTATTCTACTCGTAAACACCTTTCAGTTGAGTCCCATATTGCCATGGTCGGTAAGTATGTCCGATTTAGGAGTGTTTTGGGGGTTGGGGTGGTCCCCCAAACACTTGGTGTCACATTTGAGTATCAGATTCGTATTCTACTCTTAAATACCTTTCATTTGAGTCCCATATTATCGTGAATGGTCTATATCTATATTTGATACGTTTTGGGGTGGGGCGTCCCCCCTAGGTACCCCATCGGAAATTTGGATACCAACTTTTTGTTTTAGGTTACTATAAGAGAACACACAAAATTTTGCTTAAATCGCATCTCCGAGATCTGGAGTTTCTGAAAATAAGGGTAAGGGGGAGGGTCCGCCCCCTCAGATATCAAAAAATGTAGTACCCTATTTTCACCACGGGAAAATTTCAAGAAAATCGGTTCAGCCGTTTTTGAGTCAAACAAACACAAATTGATGTTTATACCCTCCACCATAGGATGGGGGTATACTAATTTCGACATTCTGTTTGAAACACCTCGAAATATGCGTCTAAGACCCCATAAAGTATATATATTCTTGATCATCGTGACATTTTAAGTCGAACTAGTCCGTCCGTCTATCTGTCGTAAGCACGCAAACTTTTGAAGGAGTAGAGCTAGCCGCTTGAAATTTTGCACAAATACTTCTTATTAGTGTAGGTCGGTTGGGATTGTAAATGGACCAAATCAGTCCATGTTTTGATATAGCTGCCATATAAACCGATCTTGGGTCTTGACTTCTTGAGCCTCTAGAGGGCGCAATTCTCGTCCGATTTGACTGAAATTTCGCACATAGTGATATAACTTCCAACACCTGTGCGAAGTATGGTTCAAATCGGCCTATAACCTGATATAGCTGCCATATAAACCGATCTTGGGTCTTGACTTCTTGAGCCTCTAGAGGGCGCAATTCTCGTACGATTTGACTAAAATTTCGCATATATTGTTTTGATTTCACTTCCAACAACGGTGCGAAGTATGGTCTTAATCGGTCCATAACCTGATATAGCTTCCATATAAACCGATCTTGGGTCTTGACTTCTTGGGCCTCTAGAGGGCGCAATTTTCGTCCGATTTGGAATAAATTTTGTACAACGGCTCCTCCCATGGCCTTCAACATACGTGTGCAATATGGTCAGATTCGATCTATAGCTTGATACAGCTCCCATATAAACCGATCTCCCGATTTCGCTTCTGGAGCCCCTATCCGATCCTTGATATAGCTGCTCCTCCGTCCTTATTCATTATAATTTGTTTGCCTAAAAACAGGTACTGCACAAAGAACTCGACAGATGCGACGATAGTGGAGGGTATATAAGATTCGGCCCGGCCGAACTTAGCACGCTCTTACTTGTTATGTATAAGATTTGGCTTTTAAAATCTTTGGACCATTTGGTGTTTATATCTAACTTCACTGGTATTGATCGAATGGGATGCCTTACATGGGGAGTTTCTGCCTTGAACCTAGAATTTGCAGGATTTTCGAACACCCAAGATGTTTGTTTTCCAATCTTCTGAAGCATTATCCATATCTCCAAACCTTTATAGCTGCTAAAGGATTGAAGCGCTACCAAGTTGTCCGGCTTTCTAAATACCCATGGTCATGGTTAAAAGCATAGAAAATTAGGATTTTTTTTGGTATGAAACTTTTTTTTTGGCTCCCATTTGCCATGGAATTTCCCAAATGCTTTGGATGGATTTTTATATATATTAACTTTTATAAAATAATAAGGTTGAAAAAAAAACCATCATAAATTGGCTTAATGGATGCTAACGCCGTATAAGCGTCCAGTCCGATACTAGAGTTTTGTTTACCATAATTGGATTATGGCCAAGTATGTTTTGGGGCTTGTTTGAACACTTCAGCCAAATGTTAATGATTTCTTTTTCATATTTTTTCCCTGCATTTTTTTCTTCGTCCGCAAATCTGATAAGTGCGGATATTTATGACTAACGAGATAAATTCATTGACCCATCCAAAAAAAAAAAAAATAGAAAAGGTTACTGTTCTGGGTATTTAATTTTAATTGACTTGGGCTAGTTTATGAACTTGAAAACTCACAAAAAAGGGCCAGTGGACAAATATAAACAAAAAATGTAAAGAACAATGAACACAGATAAAGTAATTAATCGGATTATTGGGAAAATGAAAGGGAAATTTGCATTTTATTTATAAAAGCCAAAAGGTAAAATACAAATGATATGGTAGGAAAAAGCAAAATAAAGGCTTAACAGAAAGCAAAACTATAAGGTAGAAAATTTTAAATTTTTGGAAAATATGTAGAGTGATGATGTGGGGACAATTAAATGTGTATCCTGAGGTTTCTATTTTAAGGCAGAAACTAAACAAGTAAAAGCGTGCTAAGTTCGGCCGGGCGGAATCTTATATACCCTCCACCATGGATCGCATTTGTCGAGTTCTTTTCCCGGCATCTCTTCTTAGGCAAAAAAGGATATAAGGAAAACTTTGCTCTGCTATTAGAACGATATCTAGATATGGTCCGGTTTGGACCACAATTAAATTATATATTGGAGACCGGTGTAAAATGTCAGTCAATTCGAATAAGAATTGCGCCCTTTGGGGGCTCAAGACGTAAAATAGAGAGATCGATTTATATAGGAGCTATATCAGGCTATAGACCGATTCAGACCATAATAAACACGTATGTTGATGATCATGAGAGGATCCGTCGTACATGAGAGGATCCGTCGTACGCAAATCGGATAATAATTGCGACCCCTAGAGGCTCAAGAAGTCACGATCCCAGATCGGTTTATATGACAGCTATATCAGATTTTGAACTTCAGTTGACACAGTTGTTGAATATAAGAGAATTAAATACGTCATGCAAAATTTCAGCCTAATCGGATAGGAAGATCTGTTTATATGACAGCTATATCAGGTTATGAACCGATTTGAACCATACTTGGCACAGTTGTTGGATATCATAACCAAATACTTCGTGCATTTTTGGACGAAGTATCATTCAAATCGGATAAGAATTGCGCCCTCTAGAGGCTCAAGAAGTCAAGACCCAAGATCGGTTTATATGACAGCTATATCAGGTTATGGACTGATTATGGTCTTCAGACCCTTTATCGGGAGATCGGTCTATATGGCAGCTATATCTAAACATAGTCCGATCTGAAACATATTTCGGTCAAATGTCGGGAGGCTTAAAATAACCCTCTTTTGCAAATTTCAGCGAAATCGGATAATAAATAAAACTTTTATGGCCTTCAGATCCTTTATCGGGAGTTCGGTATATTTGGTAGCTATATCAAAATATAGTCCGATCTGAACCATATTTGGGTCAGATTTCGGGAGGCCTAAAACTACTCACTGTTTCAAATTTCAGCGAAATTGAATAAAAAATAAAGCATTTATGGGCATTAGATCCTTTATCGGCAGATCGGTCTATATAGCAGCTATATCCAGAAATGCTCCGATTTAACCCGTTCAAGAACTTAAACAGCGTGCATCAAAAAGACGTACGTGTGCCAAAATTTCGGATCAATATCTCCATTTTTGAAGGCTGTAAAGTGATTGCAACAGACCGTCTGTTGTACAGACAGACAGACACACGGACATCGTTAAATCGTCTTAGAATTTTACGACGTTCCGAAATATATATACTTTATAGGGTCGGAAATTGATATTTCGATGTGTTGCAAACGGCATGACTTAATGAATATACCCTTTGTCCTACGGTGGTGGGTATAAAAAGGATAATTGGAGTGTTAGGAATAAATCCCATTGATTTTTTTATACCCACCACCATAGGATGGGAGTATACTAATCTAGTCATTCTGTTTGTTACACCTCGAAATGTTGATCTAGGACCCCTTAGAGTATATATATTCTTGATCGTCTCGACATCTTGAGTCGATCTGGCCACGTCCATTCGTCAGACCATCCGCCCGTCCGTCTGTCGAAATCACAATAGCCGACGAACGCGTACAGCTAGCCGTTTGAAATTTTGCATAGGTACTTAATATTGATGTAGGTCGTTGGGAATTGTAAATGGGCCATATTGGTATAGATTTGGATATAGCTCCCATACGAGGGTTGCCTTTTATATTTGGGGATTAGAGAACAAAAACATATATAAATCATCGAAAATCACTTTAATGTTTTTCAAAATATTCCCCATTAAGATCTGTACACTTGCGTGCGTTTGAACCAATTGTCGAAGCACTTTTGCCACTCTGATTGAGGTATCTCCAAAACATGCATTCTGAACGCATCGAACCCTCCTTCAGGTGTCGAAAACGTTGATCTCTCACTTTATTTTTACGTATGGGAATAAAAGGAAGTCTTTCGGTGCCAAGTTAGGACTATACGGCGGTTGACTCATCAAATCGATGTTTTGAGTGCCCAAAAATTTAGATGTTTGAGCCGATGTGTGAGAGCTCACATTGTAGTGGTGAATAGTAATTCATCTTTGACGTTTGGTTTTCCTCATTTCTTGGAGAACAACAGGCAAACAAATGGTTATTAACCACTCTGAATTGACTGTTCTGCGTTGTTCTAGTGGTACGATTGCGATATGTCCAGTTTTTCCGAAGAAACAGGCGATCATTAGGTTGGAAATGCTTAGTGCGCGAGCAACTTTTGTTGGATTTGACTCATCTTGAAACACCCCTACAGTCGACTGCGGTTTACTTTTGGGCTTATACGCTTAAATCCATGATTCATCACCTGCAACGATGTCATAGACGTGTTTCGAAGCACCGCGTTGGTATTTTTGGAGCATTTCTTTCGACCAATCCACACGAGCCTTTTTGTTGAGCGATTGACAAATTGTGTGGCATCCAACGCGAACTAATTTTTTTGACGGTCAAATGTTCATCCAATATTTCATGTAGGCTGGTCCCACTAATGCCTAAGATTGCCTCAATCTCACGTCTGGTCACATGACGATCTTGCAATATTAGTTGGCCCACGAAATTCGTCTTGGAGTGAACCACGACCTTATTTGAATTCACCATACCATCGATAAACACTGGTCCTTGATGTAGCTTAATCCCCAAAAATTGAATTAAGTTCATCGACGCCCTGTTCTTGAGTTAATCCACATCGAAAGTTGTAAGACATAATCGCACAAAAATGTTTACGATTTAATTCCATTTTTTGGGCGAGATGAATCTTTTCAGTTACTGTAAACTACACAAATAGCGCTCGTATGTCAAAACGTTCTGAGTACGTAAAGGGTGATTTTTTTGAGGTTAGGATTTTCATGCATTAGTATTTGACAGATCACGTGGGATTTCAGACATGGTGTAAAAGAGAAAGATGCTCAGTATGCTTTGACATTTCATCATGAATAGACTTACTAACGAGCAACGCTTGCAAATCATTGAATTTTATTACCAAAATCAGTGTTCGGTTCGAAATGTGTTCAAATTTTGACAAATTTTGTTCAGCGATGAGGCTCATTTCTGGTTGAATGGCTACGTAAATAAGCAAAATTGCCGCATTTGGAGTGAAGAGCAACCAGAAGCCGTTCAAGAACTGCCCATGCATCCCGAAAAATGCACTGTTTGGTGTGGTTTGTACGCTGGTGGAATCATTGGACCGTATTTTTTCAAAGATGCTGTTGGACGCAACGTTACGGTGAATGAACACATTTCGAACCGAACACTGATTTTGGTAATAAAATTCAATGATTTGCAAGCGTTGCTCGTTAGTAAGTCTATTCATGATGAAATGTCAAAGCATACTGAGCATCTTTCTCTTTGACACCATGTCTGAAATCCCACGTGATCTTTCAAATACTAATGCATGAAAATCCTAACCTCAAAAAAATCACCCTTTATAACTGCAACAATGCCAAGATAGATAGAGTTGTCAGTTGACAGATTGCAACACAAGGGTTGTCCAATCCCGAAATATAAAAGGCAACCCTCGTATAAACCGATCTCCCCATTTGACCTTTTGAGCCCATGGAAACCGCAATTTTTGTCCGATTTGGCTGAAAGTTTGCATGTGGTGTTATGTTATGACTTTCAACAACTGTGCCAAGTACCGTGCAACTCGGTCTATAACCTGATATAGCTTCCATATAAACCGATCTCCCGATTTGATTTCTTGAGCTCTTGGAAGCCACAATTTTCATCCGATTCGATTGAAACATTCATATCGATCCAAACCACATAGATTGGATATAGCTGCCATGTACACCGATCTCCCGATTACGGAGTTTTAGCCAAAAAATGACTTATTTTTACTAAATTTCCCATGAATATTCCACTAAGGAACTGTGGATTCTTCTCTCATGTCAATGAGTTCAGTACGATTAAAGTTTAAGCTCAATGATAAAGGGGCCTCGTTTTTTATGCCAAGTCCGAACTGTGTGCCGCATAGCGACATCACTGAATAGAGAAGTTGTAACATGGTATGCTGACTCATTTATTATCCATTTTTGCCGAATTTTGGAACAGTGAGCTGTGTTAGATCCTCGACATGCATGGTGATTAAGGCCTTGATCGGACGATATTTCTATGTAGCTGCCACGGGTTCATAAATGGTGAGTTTTCACTGCATTTTGTCAAAATGTGGTTAATATATATACCTGAGGGGCTGGGTATCCAAAGTCCGCCCTGGCCTTTTTACTTGACTTTATCCTTTTGATATAATTTTCTTATGAATTTCTAATTTTAGTTTCACCTTCTCCCTTTGGATAATTGCCTGAATTTATTAAATTTCCCATAATTCACTTCCGCATTCAATAAAACCCCCAAATGGTTCATCAAAGTTTCTGACAAAACATCATCAAAGCTCATTATCCTCAATAAAATAGGAAGCCAGTTTGTGTGTCCTAATGACACATCAATCAATGGCGTTGAAGTGTCATTTTGAGAATATTGACAACAAAACCAAAACAGCATCCTTTTGGTCTATGTCACTCACCCCTTTCTATCCCTCTTGCTCCATATCTCTCAAAAAATGCCTGTCATACTTCATTCTTCTGTCAATCCCATTTCACCCAGCTGAGACTAATTAATGTTGTTGTTGTTGTTCTTTGTGGCTTTTACTTTTTACAAAATTTATATGTATTGGTGTGATTTAAATCGAACAGTGATATCCTAGCATTTGGTGTGTATAGGGGGAAGTGCCGAAAAGCGGATGTTTCGTTATGGGGGGAAGTGGTTTGGGTATGGTAAAGGAGTAAAGTGTTTGCATGCATTAAAACTGAGCATTTATAGGCATAATGAGTGTGTCATTATAGGCATGTTTTAATTTGATGCCATACCAAACATCGACACATCCCCTGCCGTGTTGGTTGAGAACGGCAAGTGAAGTAAATACTTCGGCAGTAACTCACTTCTCTAGTGGGAGAATGTGGCGATGAGAATGATGATGATGAAAAGAGTGTTGGAAATGATGAATAGTGTTGCCGTTTTGAAGGGTTTATAACAAAATCCCAAAAAATCTTTTATTAAAAAAAAGCGTACTTAGTTCGGCCGGGCCGAATCTTATATACCCTCCACCATGAATGGCATTTGTCGAGCTCTTTTAGGGCAAACAAAGGATAAACGAAAAGAATTGTTATGTTATTGGAACAATATCAAGTTATGATTCATTTCGGACCACAATTGAATTGAATATTGGATACCATAGTAGAAGTCATTGCGTAAAATTTCAGCCAAATCTAGTAAGAATTGCGCACTTTAGGGGCTGAAGAAGTAAAATAGGGAGACCGATTTGAAGGGGAGCAGTATTCGGCTATAAACCGATTCATACCATATTCGACACGTGTGTTAAAAGTCATGAGAGCAGAAATTGTACAAAATTTCAGCCAAATCGGATAATACTAGCGCCCTTTAGATGCTCAAGATGTCAAGATCCCATATAGGTTTATATGGCAGCTATATCAGGTTTTGGACCGATTTGAACCATTCATAGCACAGTTGTTGAAAGTCATAACAAAACACCTCATGCAAAATTTCAGCTAAATCGAATAATAATTGCGCCCTGTAGTGGCTCAAGAAGTCAAGACCCTAGATCGGTTTATATGCAGCAATATCAGGTAATGGACCGATTTCAACTATTCTTAGCAGAGTTGTAGAAAGTCATAAAAAAACACCTCATTCAAAATTTCAGCCAAATCAGATAGAATTGCTCCCTGCAGAGGCTCAAGAATTCAAGACCCCAGATCGGTTTATATGGCAGCTATACCAGGATATAGACCGATTTAACATTAGTTGAAAAATCATAGCCAAACACCTCATGCATAATTTTAGGTTATGGACCGATTTCAACTATTCTTAGCAGAGTTGTAGAAAGCCCTAAAAAACACCTCATGAAAAATTTCAGCCAAATCGGATAATAATTGCGCCCTATAGTGGCTCTAGAAGTCAAGACCCCAGATCGGTTTATATGGCAGCTATATCAGGTTATGGACCGATTTGAACTATTCTTAACATACTTGTTGGAAGTCATAACAAAACACCACGTGCAAAATTACAGCCAAATCGGATAAGAATTGCGCCCTCTAGTGGCTCAAGATAAAATATTGTCAGTCATAACGGAACACAATGTGCAAAATTTCAGTAAAATCGAATAAAAATTAAGGCTTCCAGAGATCGGTTTATATGGGAGCTATATCAGGTTATAGACCGATTCCGATCGTACTTGCCTCAGTTGTTGAAAGTCATAACAGAACACTATGTGCAAAATTTCAGCTAAATGGGATGATAATTGAGGCTTCCAGGGGGTCAAGAAGTCAAATCGGGAAATCGGTTTATATGAGAGCTATATCAGGTTAAAGACCGATTTCGACCGCACTTGGCTCAGTTGTTGAAAGTCATAACAGAACACTATGCGCAAAATTTCAGTCAAATCGGATGTAATTTGAGGCTTCCTGGGGCTCAAGAAGTCAAATTGGGAGATCGGTTTATATGGGAGCTATAACAGGTTAAAATCCTCTTCGGACCGTACTCAGTTGTTGGAAGTCATAACAGAACACTATGTGCAAAATTTCAGTCAAATCGGATGAAATTTGAGGCTTTCAGGGCCTCAAGAAGTCAAATAGGGAGATCGGTTTATATAGGAAGTATATCCAAATCTGAACCGTTTCCATTTCCAATCCCCAACAA
>NC_081553.1:35818047-35883047 GCF_963082655.1 Stomoxys calcitrans | reverse complement strand
CCCGATTTCGCTGATATTGGAAACTGTGAGTTGTTGAGTTGAGCTCATGACATCGGATCCAAAAATGGTTCAGATCGGACTATATTTGGATATAGTAGCCCGATCTGCCGATTTAGGGTCTGAAACCCATAAAAGCTTTATTTATTGTCCGATTTCGCTGGAATTAGAAACAGTGAGCTTCTTTTAAGCCTCCCGACATCCGACTCAAATATGGTTCAGATCCAGACTATATTTAGACATAGATGCCATTTAGACCGATCTGTCGATTAAGGGTCTGAAGCCTATAGAAGCTTTGTTTATATCCCGATTTCACTGAAGCCCAATTTATTTTGATATAGCCCACTATAGGCCGATCTCCGATTTAGGTTCTAAGGCCGATAAAAGTCGCATCTATTACCCGATATCGCCAAAATTTTGCAAAGTGAGTGGTTTTGGTACATTCTACAATATATCCGCATCGAATATGGTTCAGATCGAACAATGTCTAGATAAAGCCCCCACATAGACCAATCTCCCAACTTTAAGGCCCCTAGCATCCGCATTTATTACTCGATGTCGCTGAAATTTATCACAGTGAGTTGTGTTTTGACCCTCAACATACATATCCTAAAATGGTTCAGATCGCAAAAAAACTTTTACATAGTCCCCTTATAGACTGATCTCCCGATTTAAGCCTGAAGGCCCAGAGAAGGCGCCTTTATTACCCGATTTTGCTGAAACTTCCACACTGTGAGGTCTAACACACCTTTCGTCGTTCGTGTGGATTATTGTTTAGATAGGATCAATTTTTGGTCATATCTGTCATATATACCGCTGCCATATAAACCGATCTGGGATCTTGACTTCTTGAGCCACTAGAGGGTGCAATTCCTATACGATATGGCTGAAATTTTGCATGCGGTGTTTATTTATAACTTTCAACAACTGTACCTAAATAAGGTTCAAAACGGCTCATAACCTGATATAGCTGCCATATAAACCGATCTGGGATCTTGACTTTTTGAGCCTCAAGAGGGCGTAATTATTATTCGATTTGGCTGAAATGTATGTACAACGGCTTCTCCTTCAATATATGTGACAAATATGGTCTGAATCGGTCTTTAGCCTGATACAGCTCCCCTATAAATCGATCTCCCTATTTTACTTTTTGAGCCCTAAAAGGCCCCATTCTTATTCGATTTCGAAATTTTACACATGAAATTTTACACATAGACTTCTACTGTCTTTTCCAACACTCAATTCAATTAGCATAGCAATTCTTTTCTTTTATCCTTTGTTTGTCTAAAACAGAGATACCGGGAAAGAACTCGACAAATGCGATCAATGGTGGAGGGTATATAAAATTCGGCCCGGCCGAACTAAGCACGCTTTTACTTGTTTAATTTCTCATCGTTTAAATTTAAAATTTCCTTTACGCTTTAAGTTCTACAAATCCATTATTGTTAAGGCAAGCCCTTCAAATACTCCTTTGTAAAACCTGTGGCTACGAGTATACGAATTGTGTCATTGTCTTAACTATAAACTCATCCATCTTTGCCTTTATCTGGCGGCAAACAAAGGCAAATCTATTTGTCAAACTGAAACAATTCACCCGAAATCCACAAACCACTAAAGCCAAGACCACGGTACATTCGAACATTGATGTGCTTTGTGCCAAAAGTTACAACCGAATACCGCACATAAACTTCAATATAAATCAAACGATTTGTGGGGATAACAGTTCCATATGAAATTCATCTATGGCACATTCTATCACTCAATCATCATTGATTCAGGCATTCATTGTGTCATTTCATTCAGTTCTTGCTGTTGTGATGCGATTGTTGATTATTCGCTGGTTTGCTTTGTCTTTTTTTTTTTGTTTTTGTCAAGAACTTTTGCGGTCAAAAGTGCGTTGGCATGTCCTTCCGCCATCCAAACAAATTGAACATGTAAATGTGTATGGGGCTAAAGTAAAAGGGGAGAATATTCATGTGTATGTGTGAAGGATAAGAGCGCTTCACTCTCATGCATGTCTATCGATGTTGGTTTATTTCTACATTTCCTCCATGTAGCATACTTTAAGGATGAGCTTTCCTTGGAATGATGCTGTCGCAAAACCACTCGAGGTAAGAAAGGTCTTCTATTTTTCGTGTATTTTTTCTAAGTTTGTTTTTTTTTTTTCCTCGTCCTTGCCATTGAATATAGGATACGCTTGTATTGAAATATACATGCATGATGCTTCTTCAATTTTGTCAATGTTTATATTGCCAAGCACAACACTCGACTGTTGATGTTACCCTGAGGTTTTTGGAATTGGAAGTGTCAAGCAACGTTGTGATTTTATTTTGTATGGTAATATGTAGCGGTTGGCATGCGACATTGATATTGGGCATGTTTTTGTTAAGGAATAAAAATTTTTCTGGTTTCTCTATAAAACTATTGCATACTTTTGGGGGGTTAGGTTAATATTTTCTAACTACTCACTCTATTATTGGGACTTTTTTAAACTGGACCCACTTTTATTTTTTTAATATCTAAAAAACACTACTATTGACAAGCATCTTTCATTTTGGTCATTAAATTTGATATTTTATCTCAAATATTTTACCAGCAAAAAAACCTTCATTTTTTACCCTTGAACACCCTTTCTTTCAATAGTGAATACTATTCCACTTAACCTTTTTTCCTGCAAGCAGCCAAAAAACAACTGCCATAAACCTTAAACTCTTTGACAACAACATATATGGATACATCACCTTCCAAAAAATACCCTTTTGAAAAATCGAAATTCCAAATACCAAACACCAAATCCATACGCAAACAATCACATCACACATAAACACTTATCCATGGCCATGTTTATTCAATTTAAGTGTCCATGTTTGGGTTGTTCAATGGAGGGGTAGGTTGGTTGGTTGGTCGGTCGGTAGGTCGATTGCTCGAGATTTTTGGTATGGTTGTGATATTTGCTTATTTTTGACAATTCTCGACATGATTTATTTGATTTATGTTTATTCGTTTACATGTTGTTGAACAAACAGTGCCACCACATCGTGCCTCAACAACATGCACTGCCACTCTCATCCTGTCGCCCACAACTCAGTTGTGAAGACTTGACATGGGAAGAGTTTTTGTTTTTTTTCGTTTTGTTGAACTCTTGCGGCTGACGAAATGACAGTCGCAGACTAATCCACAGACATGGACGCATAAACGCTAACCACAGCTACACTGGGCGTTATATGAATAAGAGCAGAGAAGTCGGGTAATAAATTAGCCTTTAATGGCCCCTACACCCTAAATCGAGAGATTGGTATATATGACAGCTATATCAATGTTACCGGTGTGTATCATATAGGGTAAGGATATCGGTACGAACGTCGAGGTGCCTTACACTACTCATTGTATCAAGTTTCAGCGAAATCGATAATAAATGTGTGCAACTGTGCTAAGTATGGTCTATATCGGTTCATAAACTGACATAACTGCCATATAAACTGGTTTCGGATCTTGACGTCTTAAACCTCTAAAGGACGCAATAGTTATCCAATCTGGCTTAAATTTTAAACGAAATGTTTCGTTTAGACTTGCAACAACTTTGTCAAGTATGTTCTAAATGGGTTATAGCTTCCATTTAAAACGATGTCCCGATTATACTTCTTGAGCTTCTAGAGGACGCAAGTCCAAATCGACTTGTTTGAAATTTCGTACACGATCTTCAACATACTTGCCAAATATGGCTTTATCAGAATAAAACCTGATTTAGCTCCCATATAAACTGATCTCTCGATTTTACTTTTTGAGCCCCTAGAGAGGGCAGTTCTTGTCTGTTTTCACTGAAATTTTTCACAACTCTACTCTACTCTACTCTAATCTACTCTAATCTACTCTACTCTACTCTACTCTACTCTACTCTATTCTACTTTATTCTATTCTATTCTACTCTACTCTACTCTACTCTACTCTACTCTACTCTACTCTACTCTACTCTACACTACTCTACTCTACTCTACTCTACTCTACTCTACTCTACTCTACTCTACTCTACTCTACTCTACTCTACTCTACTCTACTCTACTCTACTCTACTCTACTCTACTCTACTCTACTCTACTCTACTCTACTCTACTCTACTCTACTCTACTCTACTCTACTCTACTCTACTCTACTCTACTCTACTCTACTCTACTCTACTCTACTCTACTCTACTCTACTCTACTCTACTCTACTCTACTCTACTCTACTCTACTCTACTCTACTCTACTCTACTCTACTCTACTCTACTCTACTCTACTCTACTCTACTCTACTCTACTCTACTCTACTCTACTCTACTCTACTCTACTCTACTCTACTCTACTCTACTCTACTCTACTCTACTCTACTCTACTCTACTCTACTCTACTCTACTCTACTCTACTCTACTCTACTCTACTCTACTCTACTCTACTCTACTCTACTCTACTCTACTCTACTCTACTCTACTCTACTCTACTCTACTCTACTCTACTCTACTCTACTCTACTCTACTCTACTCTACTCTACTCTACTCTACTCTACTCTACTCTACTCTACTCTACTCTACTCTACTCTACTCTACTCTACTCTACTCTACTCTACTCTACTCTACTCTACTCTACTCTACTCTACTCTACTCTACTCTACTCTACTCTACTCTACTCTACTCTACTCTACTCTACTCTACTCTACTCTACTCTACTCTACTCTACTCTACTCTACTCTACTCTACTCTACTCTACTCTACTCTACTCTACTCTACTCTACTCTACTCTACTCTACTCTACTCTACTCTACTCTACTCTACTCTACTCTACTCTACTCTACTCTACTCTACTCTACTCGACTCGAAAGGCATGCAGACACGGTCGTTTGTAGACCTGTGCTGGCATATGAAACACAGGTATAGTGGAGTATTATGGAGTAGAGGATTCGCAACAAGGAGCTTTGGAAGGTGCAAAGGCTAACCTGCTTCGAAGCGCTTTTTACTCCTGCAGGAGAATGTTCGGTAGGAAGTGGGGGGTGACTCCCAAGATGATTTATTGGATGTATACGGCCATCGTGAGACCAGTACTGGCCTATGGAGCACTGGTATGGTGGGACGCCGTAGGTAAGAGGACGCGTGCGAAGGAGTTTGAGAGGGTCCAGAGGCTAGCATGCGTCGGGATCACAGGGGCGCTGATACCGCTCCGCAGGCAGGCCTGGAGGCGATGCTGCATATGCAGCCCATTGGGCCTATATTTGGAACTGCGGCGCCAGGGTCGCGCTTAGGCTGAGTTGGCTTGGCCTGCTGAAGGAGGATGGTTACGGCCACAGTTCAATTCTGGGTGTTATGGATACGGAAAATAGACTAAGGAGGATCTCCGACTACCTGGCACCAGTGCCGACTGGAGTGAGGGCATTCGTGAATCGTTTTCCTGATAGGGCCGAATGGAGGGCGTATGGTGTACTTGAGGAGGATGAGACCTCGATCTACACAGATGGCTCCAAGATGGAGTCAGGGAATGGATTGGGGGTCTACTCTGATGCACTCACTATCAGTTTGTCTCTGAGACTGCCGGACGAGATCTCTGCCATTGCAGTAGCCGCAAGAGAAATTCTGGCAAGGTGTTTACCACCCTTGTAACTCAGAATTTATGTGGACAGTATGGCGGTCGAGATGCGTGGCGGACTGTTTGGAATTCCTGGATAGGCTCCGGGCCCACGATGTGACGCTGACATGGGTTCCTGGCCATGAGGGAATTACAGGAAATGAGAGAGCGGATGAGTGCTCCAGGAGGGGTTCGTCTGCGCTGGGCGGACCAGTCATCGGTCTTGCCTGCGTGCCATTTGTCGAGCTACTGAACAAAGTAGAGGGGATGGCCAGAGCGGCATCGGTGGCGAGGTGGGACACGATAGATGGTTGCCGACCTGCGAAGGCGCTATGTCCGGTCATCGACCGGAGGAGGACGAGGGAGCTACTGGCGTTCAATAAGAGGTCGATGACTACTTTGAAAGGGTCATAACCTGACACTGTCCCATAGGCCGCATGACAGCGCGCATGGGGATAACGCACAATGACTTCTGTAAGAGTTGCCTCTATGAGGATGAGAAGGAGACAATTGAGCACTTGCTGTGTTCCTGTCCGGGTCTGCAGAGACGTAGGCTCTCCTTTCTGTGGAGTCGTTTGTTCCGTGATCTGATTGAACTTGCGAACGTACCTCTGGTATCTCTCCTGAGGTTTGTTGAGGGAACAGCATGGTTCCGACGGGTGACACAGGCTCCGTAGGTCCGTGCTTGCGAAGGGAAGGACCTTTGTGATCTGAGTGAACTTGCGAATGAACCTCTGGTATCTCTCCTGAGGTTTGTTGAGGGAACGGGATGGTTCCGACGGGTGACACAGGCTCGAGCGTAGGTAGGTTCGTGCTTGCGTAGGGAAGGGCCGTGGTGATCTTAGTGAACTTGCGAACGTACCTCTGGTATCTCTCCTGAGGTTTGTTGAGGGAACAGGATGGTTCCGACGGGTTACACAGGCTCCAACGTAGGTAGGTCCGTGCTTGCGTAGGGAAGGGCCGTTCATCATCTCCCGCTCGGGTTTCTCCTCTCCTCCTGTCTTTTTCTTTTTATTCGTGTATAACCTCTAATACGAGGTCTCACATTTTTCTTTTGCTTCTCTTTCTATCTTTAGGGTACCACAATGGGCCAAACTGGCCTCCGAGTGTACTCACCTTTGGTGGGCGACCCATCCAACCTAACCTAACCTGCTTCGGAATAAAATGAAAGTTAAGGTCCACATCGCAGGTGCTTTTGGAAACTATGATGGATATGCAACCTACTGAGATCTATATTCGGAACTGTACCTATTGAGATCTCTATTCGGAACTTGGCATGCTGAAGGAGAGACTGTCAGAAGAAGGATGGATTTTTGGCTTCAGAGTTTGAACGGGTAACCCTGCAGAAACATCAAAAAAAGCCTAGCCGTCGATTCGAAACTGTCTTGGTAAAGGAATATGGAGGAAAGGCTTTGTGCGCCTTCTACTCCCGCAATAGGATGTTCGGTAGGGACCCTCATGTCTATAGCCTAGTCCGAATGGCGTGCCGCAGTGCGACACCTCTTTGGGGAAAAGTTTTTACATGGAAAGTACCTCACAACTGCAGCCAGCATAAGGGGGGAATAACCACGGCTTAAAACAATTGTGCTGGTGTTCTCGTCAGGATTCGAACCCAATCTTTCAGCATCAATTCGCGGAATTCGATTTGACGGAAGAAATAAGCAGAAAGCAGATGTTGCAGAATGCATTTCTTTTCCCAAATAAGTCACTTTTTATACCCAACACCGAAGGATGGGGGTATATTCATTTTGTCATTCCGTTTTCAACACATCGAAATATCCATTTCCGACCCTATAAAGTATATATATTCTTGATCAGCGTAAAAATCTAAGACGATCTAGATATGTCCGTCCGTCTGTCCGTCTGTCTGTTGAAATCACGCTACAGTCTTTAAAAATAGAGATATTGAGCTGAAATTTTGCACAGATTCTTTTTTTGTCCATAAGCAGGTTAAGTTCGAAGATGGGCTATATCGGACTATATCTTAATATAGCCCCCATATAGACCGATCCGCCGATTTAGGGTCTTAGGCCCATAAAAGCCACATTTATTATCCGATTTTGCTGAAATTTGGGGTAGTGAGTTGTGTTAGGCACTTCGACATCCTTCGTCAATTTGGCTCAGATCAGTTCAGATTTGGATATAGCTGCCATATAGACCGATCCTCCGGTTTAGGGTCTTAGGCCCATAAAAGCCACATTTATTATCCGATTTCGCTGAAATTTGGGACAGTGAGTTGTGTTAGACCCTTCGACATTCTTCGTTAAATTGGCCCAGATCGGTTCAGATTTGGATATAGCTGTCATAAAGACCGATCCTCCGGTTTAGGGTCTTAGGTCCATAAAAGCCACATTTATTATCCGATTTTGATGAAATTCGGGACAGTGAGTTGTGTTAGGCCCTTCGACATATTTCTTCAATTTGGTCCAGATCGGTTCAGATTTGGATATAGCTGCCATATAGATCGATCCTCCGATTTATGGTGTTAGGCCCATAAAAGCCAAATTTATTGTCCGATTTTGCTGAAATTTGGGACAGTGAGTTGTGTTAGGCACTTCGACATCCTTCGTCAATTTGGCTCAGATCAGTTCAGATTTGGATATAGCTGCCATATAGACCGATCCTCCGGTTTAGGGTCTTAGGCCCATAAAAGCCACATTTATTATCCGATTTCGCTGAAATTTGGGACAGTGAGTTGTGTTAGACCCTTCGACATTCTTCGTTAAATTGGCCCAGATCAGTTCAGATTTGGATATAGCTGCCATATAGACCGATCCTCCGGTTTAGGGTCTTAGGCCCATAAAAGCCACATTTATTATCCGATTTCGCTGAAATTTGGGACAGTGAGTTGTGTTAGACCCTTCGACATTCTTCGTTAAATTGGCCCAGATCGGTTCAGATTTGGATATAGCTGCCATATAGACCGATCCTCCGGTTTAGGGTCTTAGGTCCATAAAAGCCACATTTATTATCCGATTTTGCTGAAATTTGGGACAGTGAGTTGTGTTAGGCCCTTCGACATATTTCTTCAATTTGGTCCAGATCGGTTCAGATTTGGATATAGCTGCCATATGGACCGATTTCTTGATTAATGGTTTTGGGCCCATAAAATTCTCATTTATTATCCGATGTCGCCGAAATTTGGGACAGTGTGTTAAGTTAAGACACTTGACATACTTCTGGAATATCGCACAGATCGGTCCAGATTTGGATATAGCTGCCATATAGAGCGATATCTAGGTATTAGGTTTTGGGGTCATAGAAGACGCATTTATTGTCAGATGTCGCTGAAATTTGAGACAATGAGTTTGGCTAGGCTCTTTGACGTCCTTCTTCAATTTTGATCGGTCCAGATTTGAATATAGCTGCCATATAGACCGATCTCTCGATTTAAGGTTTTGGGCCCATAAAAGAGGCATTTATTGTCCGATTTCGCCAAAATTTAGGACAGTGCTTTGTGTTAGGCTCTTTTTATGCAACTTGGCCCAAATCGGTCCAAATTTGGATATAGCTGCCATGTAGACCGATATCTCGATTTAAAGTCTTGGCCGCATAAAAAGCGCATTTATAATCCGATTTCACTGAAATTTGACACAGTGACTTATGTTAGGCTTTTCGACATCCGTGTCGTATATAGTTCAGATTGGTTTATTTTTAGATATAGCTAGTGTACTTATTAGTATTTGGTCCAAATCGGAACATATTTTGATGAAACTGATATGGGACATAAGGTATGAAATTTTCACCGAATTTTGATGAAAGATGGTTTACATATATACCCGAGGTGGTGCGTATCCAAAGTTCGGCCCGGCCGAACTTAACGCCTTTTTACTTGTTCTTGTTCAATTTAAGCACAGTGTGACTCGACACATTCGCCATAGGCAACCTGAAAAACATACGCAAACATTGCAAACACACAATCATCGGACTATGTACTCCTACAACATACAACATACACACACAAGCATATCCGCCTAGTATACTATTTATTGCTACGCATACACCAATCTAATATTTGAAAATATTATTATATTCATTGTTGTTGTTATTGTTATAGCTATTATTATTAGAATTGTGCTCATTGTCCATTTGACATGATTCGTTTTGTTTGGCTTAAATAGTTTTTCATGTCTAGTGTTAACCACTGTTGTTTTTGTTTTGTCTTTCGACTCTTGTTGTTGTCGGTGATGAAGGTGGCGGTGGCGGTGGCGGTGGCGGCAGTGGTGATGGTGGATGGCACTGTCATTGCCAATGCCACTGTCAGTGTCAACATTTTTGTTAAATTGGTATTACATTTGTTATTCATTTTCTATTTGTTCGAATTTGTTGATGCGGTACTCGGTTCGGCCTCCTTCCTGATTTTTGTTTTATCCTAACACACACGCACACACACAAACAAAAATAACACACACATACAATATCATGCAAACCCCCACAAATTTGAAGGCGTTTGCTTCATTTTCCTACAATTTGTTGAGGGAAATCACCCATAGATGGCAGGGTCCAGCTAGCGAAGGGTGAAGGGGAGGAAACACATACATAAATGAAGCCATGATGTGGAGATTGCGGACATGATGAACGCATAATAAATGAGGGATTATTTTAATGCGTTTTGCTAAAACCAAAGAAGTTCATTGCAGATGAGAGAGCGGCTACGGGACAGCCACGCAGGTCCTTGGCAAAAACACACACCTCCACACAAACACTCTCACAAAACAAGCAAAAGCCATAAACTAATTAAAATGTTAATTTGTTGCGGTTTTTGATACCATCAATGAATGGGAACGTTTTAAATAATCATAGCATCAAATTTATTAAATAATGATGATGACTATGGGGCTGGGGGCGATGACGATAATGGTATACAAACCAATAGCAATACAAATAATGTTGATGGTGATTGTCATTGATAAATTTATACATTTGTTTGTGATTTTGGGGGGGGGGGGGGGGGGGGGGGGGGGGGGGGGGGGGGGGGGTAGCAGGCGTTCGAAAAAAAAGCCAAAGAAATGTATACAAAAGCACTTGCAAATAGAGATATTGAACTGTGTGGCATTTAGTCAATATTGATATTGGTTTGCGTAATGATTTGATGGATTTTCTTTAATTTTACATCACTCGTAGCATTATTTTAGATTATTTTCGGTTTTTATTTGTGTTTATGAAATGTAATTTAAAACTTTGACTATTTGACCCTGAAAAGGCAGGCATTTCATGGGGGAAAATAATGCAAAAAAAATGGAAATCAAATTAAAAAGTCATTATAATAGATATTTTGAACTATTAGAGGTTGACTGCTAGACAAATGTTCAAACAAATATTTAGAAAAGTAAAGTCTTAAAGGTAGCCCAGAGGTAAGCAAGACCCTGACATAGGCCTAATGGCGTAACATTAGAAACAAGCAACAAGTAAAAGCGTGTTAAGTTCGGCCGGGTCGAATATTATATACCCTCCACCATGGATCCTATTTGTCGAGTTCTTTTTCCGCTATCTCTTTTTAGGCCAACAAAGGATAAAGGAAAATAATTGCTATGCTATTGGAACTATTGGGTTGCCCAAAAGTAATTGCGGGTTTTTTTAAAAGAAAGTAAATGCATTTTTAATAAAAAGAATGCAATTACAGAGTCACAAGCTGTGAAAAAATTTGTCAACGCCGACTATATGAAAAATCCGCAATTACTTTTTGGGCAACCCAATATATCAAGTTTTGTTCCGATTCGGACCATAATCGAATTGAATGTTGAAGAAGTCATTATGCAAAATTTCAGCCAATTTGAATAAGAATTGCGTCCATTAGGGGAACAAGAAGAAAAAAAGGGAGATCGGTTTATATGGGAGCTGTATCAGGCTATAGACCGATTCGGACCATGTTTGACACGTATGTTGAAAGCCATGGGGAAGCCGTTGAACAAAATTTCAGCCAAATCGGATAAAAATAGCGCCCTCTAGTGGCTCAAAAATACAAGATCCCATATCGGTTTATATGGCAGCTATATCAGGTTATAGACCGATTTGAATTGATTGATTTGATTAGCACAGTTGTTGGAAGTCACAATAAAACACCACGAGCAAAATTTCATAACAAAACACGTCATGCAAAATTTCAGCCAAATCGGATAATAATTACGCCCTCTAGATGTTTAAGGTATCAAGACCCCAGATCTGTCTATATAACACCTTTATCAGGCTATGAACCGATTTCAACCATACTTAACACAGTTGTTGGAAACCACAGCGAAGCACTTCGTGTAAAATTTCAGCCAAATCGAATAAGAATTGCGCCCTCTAGCGGCTCAAGAAGTCAAGATCCAAGATCGGTTTATATGGCAGCTATATCAAATCAGATCAAAGATCCAAGATCGGTTTATACGATTATCCCATCCAAATCGGATAGTAATTACGCCCTCTTGAGACTCAAGAAGTCAAGATCAAAGATCGGTTTATATGGCAGCAATATCAGGTTATGGACCGATATGGACCATATATGGCACAGTTATTGGAAGTCATGACAAAACACGTCATGCAAAATTTCAGCCAAATCGGATACGAATTGCACCTTCTAGTGGCTCAAGAATTCAAGACCCCAGATCGGTATATGGGGCAGCTATTGTATCTCATGTTACGAACCGATTTGCACCATACTTATCACAGTTATTGGAAATCATAACAAAATACGGCATGCCGAATTTCAGACAAATCGGATAGGAATTGCGCCCTCTAGAGGCTCGAGAAGTCAAGATCCCAGATCGGTTTATACGACAGCTATATCAGGTTATAGACCGATTTGAACCATATTTGGCACAGTCGTTGGAAGTCATAACGAAACACGTCGTGTAGAATTTCAGCCAAATCGAATAATAATTGCGCTCGCTAGAGTGTCAAGAAGTCAAGACCCCAGATCGGTTTATATGACAGCTATATCAGGTTATGAACCGTTTTCAACCAGACTTAATACAGTTATTGGAAACCAAAACGAAACACCTCATGGAAAATTTCAGCCAAATCGCATATGAATTGCGCCCTCCAGTGGCTCAAGAAGTTAAGATCCAAGATCGGTTTATATGGCAGCTAAATAAAAATACGGACCGATAAGGCCCATTTACAATCCCTACCGACCTACACTTATAAGAAGTATTTTTGCAAAATTTCAAGTCGCTAGCTTTTCTCCTTCGGAAGTTAGCGTGCTTTCGACAGGCAGTCGGACGGACATGGTTAGATCGACTTAAAATGTCATGACAATACTTTCTGGGGTCTTAGACGAATATTTCGGGGAGTACCAAACAGAATGATCAAATTAGTATACCCCTATCCTATGGTGGTGGGTGTAAAAAGACATATAAATTGGCAGAGCGGTTTATATCGCAGCTATATCCAAATATGATGCGATCTGGACCTTACTCCGGCAGCTATGTCCAAAGTGATCTGGAACATCATAGCGAAATATGATAATGATTGCATTTTCTATGGGCCTTAAATCGCATATCGGTCTATAAGAAGGCTATATCAAGATATAGTCCGATCTGAGCCATACTCGATGCAGATGTAGAGAGCCCTAAGACAACTCATTGTACCAAATTCGAGGGAAATCTGGTAAAAAAACGGTTTCTATGGACTTTAGGCGTTAAATCGGGAGTTTTTGTTTAGAGACAAAATTTTAATGAAATTTCCTATAAGAAAAAAAATTTAATGAAATTTTCAATAGAGACAAAAATTCAATGATATTTTCTCCTACGACAAAATTTTCAGGAAAATTGTCTCCAAAGAAAAGGGTCAACAATTTTCTCTTAATTTCAATGAAAATTTTTCTAAAAACAAAATTAAAAAAAAATATTCCTAAGGATTAAATAAGAATTGCGCCCTCTATAGGCTCAAGAAGTCAAGATCCGAAAGCGGTTTATATGGCAACTATTTCAGGTTATGGACTGATTTAGAGCATACTAAGCCCAATTGTTGGAAATTTAAGCAAAACACTTCATGCAGAATTTCAATCAAATCGGATAATAATTGCGCCCTCTAGCGGCTCAAGAAGTCAAGATCAAAGATCGGTTTATATGACAGCTATAAGAGGTCATGTACTGATTTGGACCATACTAAGCAAAATCATTGGAAGTTTAAATAAAATACATCATGCAGAATTTCTGTCAAATTGGATAATAACTGCGCCCTCTAGCGGCTTAAGAAGTCAAGATCCGAAATTAGTTTATATGGCAGCTATATCAGGTTAGGAGCTGACTTGAATCATCCATAGCACAGTTGTTGGAAGCCAAAACAAGACACTTTGTGCAAAATTTCATCAAAATCCGGTAATAATTACGCCCTCTAGCGGCTCACAAATTCAAGATTCGAGATCGGTCTACATAGGAGCTATACCAGGTTATGAACCGACTTGGCACAGTTGTTGGAAGTCTTAACAAAACACTTCGTAGAAACTTTCAGCTAAGTCGGTTAATAATTGCGCCCTCTATAGGCTCAAGAAATCAAGATCCTAAATCAGTTTATAAAATGCAGCTATATCAGGTTAAGGACCTATTTAGATCATAATTAACATAGTTGTTGGAAGTTAAAACAAAACACTTCATGCAAAATTTCAGTCAAATGGGATAATAATTGCGTCATCTAGTCGCTCAAGAAGTTAAGATATGAAATCGGTTAATATCAGGCTATGAACTGATTTATACCACACTAAGCACAGTTGTTGGAAGTCATAACCAAACACTTTGTGTGAAATTTCATCAAAATCGGATAATAATTGCGCCCTCTAGCGGATCACAAAGTCAAAATTTGAGATCGGTCTACATAGGAGCTATATCAGGTTATGAACCAATTTAGATCTGACTTGGCACAGTTGTTGAGAAAGTCAAAACAAAACACTTTGTGCAAAATTTCAGCAAAATCCGATAATAATTGCGCCCTCTAGCGGCTCACAAAGTCAAGATTCGAGAACGGTTTACATAGAAGCTAAATCAGGTTATGAACCGATTTAGAACATACTTAGCACATTTGTTGGAAGTCATAACATGCAAAATTTCAACCAAATCGGACGAAAATTGCGCCCTCTAGCGGCTAAAGACGTGCAGTTCCGAAATTGGTTTATATGACAGCTATATCAGATTATTTAAAGATTTAGACCATTCATGGTGCAGTTAAAGATAGTCAGAACAGAACACCTCATGTTCTGTTCTGAATATGATCAGCTAAATTGGTTATGAATTGCGCCCTCTAGAGGCTTACGAAGTCAAGATCCAAGATGGGTTTATATGGCAGCTATATCTAAATATAGTCCGATCTGAACCATATTTGGTTCGGAGATCGGGTTGCTTAAAACTACACAATTTTTCAAATTTTTGCCAAATCGGCTTATAAATAAAGATTTTATGGGATTCAGACCATTTGTCGGCACATCGGTCTATATGACAGCTCCATCTTAATATAGTCCAATCTATACCCTATTTAAGTGTGATATTGGGAATCTTAAAACAACTCACTGTTTCAAATTTTAGCGAAATTGGACAATAAATGTAGCTTTTTTGGGCTTCAGACCCTAAATCGGCAGATCGGTCTATATGGCAGTTATATCCAAATATGGTCCGATTTGGCCCTGTATGTAGCATCTGTATCAAATTCCAGCTAAATATCTCAATTTTTGAAGGCTGTTAGGCTAGGAAGTCTGCCATCAGCCCACTTAGACGTTTTCGTCCATTGTGATTGCACAGGCACAGAAGAAGGAAGATGCCTTCTAGTTCCTACCGTTGAACATATGGATCGCTTTAAAAAGCCCAATAACTTGCAAATGTTCACATCCGCTAAATCCGACAGGTTCTCAAAGAAATGGGAACCTAAAGTGGAACACCTTCTGGCTGCTAGTGCGGGACACACACACACACAGAAGGTGTTCTATAGTCTCTTCTTCTTCGATGTCCTCATAGCTTCTGCAAAAGTCGTTGCTGGCAACCTTCAGTCTGTCAGCATATTTTGTGGATTTTCATGACGGACACAATGACTGAGACATCTGTTCTAGCCAATGACAGCAAAGCGCTAGACCTCTTCAAGTCTAGATTAGGTCACATAGTTGAGGAATGCTCACAGCCCTCCCTTTGTGACCATCTATCATTCGTTGTCCTTCGGGCCTGGTCCTGAATACTTAGCTTACATGTCACTAGAGGCATACCCACAGATTCCAGTATACCTGAAATGTGTAGGGTAGTTACTAGTCTCGCAAGCTCACCCGCTTTACAATTCCTTGGGATATCTCTGTGGCCCGGCACCCAGAACAGGTGAACTTTGAATTGTTCAGCCATCTCGTTGAGAGATCTGCGACAGTCGAGGGCGGTTTTTGTGTTCAGAAATACGTTCTCCAGCTAATGGAGCATACGCTCCACCAGTCGAGGTTTCAGTAGCAGACAACATTCTACGGCCTGATGCAGCTGTTGGGTCTTTGGAGTCCATTCTAAGCCTACTCCCGGGCTCCAGATCTGCCGTTCCACTGGAAACAGACGCAGATCATAAACCTCCTAATGGATAACTCTATCGCCGTTATCCTTGAGTGACTTAAATTCGCCATAGTTGAGTCAGCATGTGAAAATTGAAAATTTCTCTTACAACATCAGATGCCTGTATATTTTGACAACATCGAGAAGTTGGAGGCCACCATAGCTCTGTGGTAAGCTTGTGCGCCTATGACTAGTAAATACCCCTTTTTTAACCACCACTCTATAGGAAGGTGGTTATAAAAATGCAGTCGTAGACATTAATGCCCACATTTAAACAGTTCATGAGTCAAACAGAAGGATGAACAAACAAACAGACAGACAGTCTAGTGGTTGTGAAAGGAAATGTTCGAGAAATTTTATTAACAAAAAACAAAAGCTAAGAGCATCCTACGGCCGGCTGTACGTTGCAGGATGCATACACTGTCATAATTATTTTCACCTTTTCGACACAATTTCGTATCTCGTGCTTAAATTCTTACATGACTTGCATTTTAGACGAGAAGTGTGAGAGAACATAGGCCTGAAAATGAATGTCAGTAAACCAAGCCCAAACACAACACAACACATGCATGTTAAACTGATGGAATGGTGGGTGTCTATGACATGAGCTACGTCAGACATGTCTCCATCATTAGGGAACGGAATTTTAAGCGAAAAACAAAACAAGTTCGGCCGAGCCGAATCTAGGGAACCAATTACCGTGGATTCTGTAAAAAAATTCCAAAAATCCAAAATCCAAAAATATTTGAAGACATTTTTGTATCTTACATACCAATTTTCTGCCCAATCAGGCATAAAGTGAAGCTTATAGGAGTCGAAGAAGACTAATCGTCAGATCGGTTTATATGGGAGCTATATCAAGTTATTGACTGATTCGGAGCAAACTTGGTAGGGTAATTGGAAAACATAACAAAACACTCCCTGCTTCAGCCAAATCGGTTAACAATTACACTGATACAAAAATTAAGGTACTTTCCAATACCGTCCGGTATTATTTTGTTCGCGTCATTGGCAAGAATTTTTAATACCATTTGGTATCAATTCAATATCAGACGACGGAGGCTATGAGGAATTTATGCCGTCACATTTGTCTGCTTGTTATAGCACCAGAAATGTTGTTGACCTTTGTACTTAAACTATAAACGCCATTATAAAATATTTATTAAACACATAAATAAAATGTTTTAATACAATTTGAGTGCGTAAAAACCTGTTCAAACACTGGAAAGCAATGAAAATGGAAATAGCACAAAATTCAAAGGACATTCCACACATAGTATCTTGTGTGGAAAACGGTGTTGTGTTGGTGTATTCTTATGAAAATCACTTCTGGGAATCAATGAAATCAATTGGTACTTAAACCAATTGTGGTTTGGTGCTAAAACCAATAACAGATTGGTATTAAAACCAATATCAGTTCGGTAATAAGTCTGGTACCAAATGGTACTAATCATTTTATGTTTCATCGATACCACCCGGTATTATTGTTATACCATACGTTGTGGCTTTATTAACAATACCGTATGGTACTGAAATGAGCATGATTGGTACCAAATTTTCTCAGGGGGTGTACGGCTTCCAGGGGCTCAAATCGCGAGATCGGTATATATGGGAGCTATATCGAATTTGACCATACTTGGCAAGATAGTTAGAAGTCATAATAAAACATTCTGTGCAAAATTTCATCCAAATCGGCTACAATTATGGCTTTCAGACGCTCGTGGGACGCTCAGGAGATCGGTTTATATAGGAGCTATACCAGGTTATCGACCTATTTGACGCGGTAGTTGAAAGACATAAAAAACACTCTGTGCAAAATTTCAACTAAATCGGATAAAAATTGCGTCTTCCAGGGGCTAAAGATGTCAAATCTGGAAATTGGTTCATATGGTAGCCATATCAGGTTATAGACCGATTTGGACCATAGCTGGCACAGTCATTAGAAGTCACTGCAGAACACTCCGTGCATTATTTCAGCCAAATCGAATAATATTTACGCCCTCTAGAGGCTCAAGAAGTCAAGATTCAAGATCGATTTATATGGCAGCTATATCAGGTTATACACTGATTTAGACCATATTTAAGATAGTTGTTGGAAGTTATACAAAATCAATATATGCAAATTTCAGCCAAATCCGGATAATAAATACACCCTCTAGAGGCTCAAGAAGTCAAGATCCAAGATCGGTTAATATGGAAGTTTATATCAAGTTATCGACCGATTTGAGTCAAATTTGGCACAGTTGTTGAAAGTCATACCAAAACGATATGAACAAAATGTTAGCCAAATCGCATAAGAATTGCGTCCTCCAGAGGCCCAAGAAGTCAAATCGGGAGATTGGTAATATGGCAGCTTTTTCAGGTTATGAACCGATTCGGACCATACTTAACAGTTTTTGGAAGTCATACCGAAACAAGATGAAAATTGTGCCCATGAACATTCCACTAAGGAACAGGGGCAAACTTCTCACATATCAATGAGTGCAGTCCGATTCAAGTTCAAGCTCAATGATAAGGGGCTGCCATTTTATATGCGAGTCCGAACGGCGTACCGCAGTGCGACACCTCTTTGGAGAGAAGTTTTACATGGCATAGTATCTCACAAATGTTGCCAGCATTAGGAGGGAAAAACCACCGCTGAAAATTTTTTCTGATGGTCTCACCAGGATTCGAACCCAAGCATACAGCGTCATAGGCGGACATGCTAACATCTGCGCTATGGTGGTCATACCGAAAAAACATGTGCAAAATTTCAGCCAAATCGAATAAAAATTCCGCCTTCTAGAAGCTCAAAAATTATAAAAGGGAGATCGGTTTATATGACAGCTAAATCAGGTTACCAACCGATTTGAACCATTGTTGGCACAATTTTTGAAAGTCATATTCAAACGATATTTTCAAAATTTCTGCTAAATTGGATAAGAATTGCTCAAGAAATCAATTCGGGAGATCGGTTTATATGGCAGCTATGTGAAGTTATGAACCGATTTGAACGATACTCGGCACAATTTTTGTATGTCTTACCAAAAACGACATGTGCAAGTTTTTAGCCAAATCGAATAGAAAGTGCGCCCTCTAGAGGTACAAGATATCATATCGGGAGATCGGTTTATATGACAGCTATGTCAGGTTATGAACCGATTTGAACGATACTCGGCACAATTTTTGGAAGTCTTGCCAAAACTTGAATGAATTTGAACGATATTCGCCACAATTTTTAAAAGTCTTGCCAAATCGACATGGGCCAGAATTCAGCCAAATCGGATAGAAATTGCGCCATCTACATTTCAGCCAAATCGGATAGGAATTGTGCCCTCTAGAGGCTAAAGATATCATATAGGGAGATCGGTTTATATGACAGCTATGTCAGGTTATGAATCAATTTAAACGATACGCGGCACAATTTTTGGAAGTCTCGCCAAAATAACATGGGCAAGATTTTTTGCACCATCTAGAGGTTCAAGAAGTCAAATCGGGAGATCGATTTATATGAGAGCTATATCAGGTTATAAACCACACTTAGCACAGTCGTTGGAAGTAAAACCAAAGCGACATGTGTAAAATTTCAGGCAATTTAGGTAAGAAACGCGCCATCTAGAGGCTCAAGAAGTCAAATCGGGAGATCGGTTAATATGACAGCTATTTTCGGTTATGAACCGATTTGAACCATACTTGTCATAATTGTTGGAACTCATACCAATGCGTCATGTGCAACATTTCAGCCAAATTAGTTAAAAATTGCGCCCTCTAGGGGCTCAAGAATTCAAATCGGGAGATCGGTTTATATGGCAGATACTTCAGGTTATGGACTTACTTGGTCATACCAAAACTACTTGTGACGGTTATACCAAAACGAAAATGGAATTGCGCCCTCTAGAGGCTCAAGTAATCAATTCGGGAGATTGGTTTATATGGCAGCTGTGTCAGGTTATGAACCGATTTGAACGATACTTGGCACAATTTTGGAAGTGTTACTAAAACAACATGTGCTACATTTCAGCCAAATCGGATAGGAATTGCGCCCTCTAGAGGCTAAAGATATCATGTCGGGAGATCGGTTTATGTCAGGTTATAAATCAATTTAAACGATACGCGGCACAATTTTTGGAAGTTTTGCCAAAACAACATAAGCAAGATTTCAGCCAAATCGGATAGAAATTGCGCCATCCAGAGGCTCAAGAAGTCAAATCGGGAGATCGATTTATATGACAGCTATATCAGGTTCTGAATCAACTTGAACGATAGTCGGCACAATTTTTGGAAGTCTTAGGTAAGAATTGCACCATCTATAGGCTCAAGAAGTCAAATCGGGAGATCGGTTTATATGGCAGCTATTTTTAGTTATGAATCGATTTGAACCATCCTTGTCACAATTGTTGGAAATCATACCAATACGTCATGTGCAAAATTTCAGCCAAATTGGTAAAAAATTGCGCCCTCTAGGGGCTCAAGAATTCAAATCGGGAGATCGGTTTATATGGCAGATATTTTAGGTAATGGACTGATTTAAACCATACTTGGTCATACCAAAACGATATGTGCAAAATTTCAGCCAAATCAGATAAGAATTGCGCCCTCTAGAGGCAAAGTTTCAGCCAAGTCGGATAAGAATTGCACCCTATAGAATCTCAAGAAGTCAAGATCGGATAGGCAGCAATATCAAAACTTTACTCTTTCGAGAGTTAGCGTGACAGACGGACGGACGGGCGGACATACGGACGGACAAGGCTAAATTGACACTGAATGTCAAGAGCATCAAGAATGTACATACATACTTTATTGGGTCTCAGATTAATATATCGAAGTGTTACCAATGGAATGATGAAATTAGTATACCCCCATCCTATGCTGGAGGCCATAATAATTCGAAATATTTCCTGTAAATAAGAACCAATTCGGGCAATAGTTGGCCATTGTTGAAGTTTGCGTGCATTTCGAATGGGAATTGCGCCTTCAAGAGGCTCAAGAAGTAAAATCGGGAGCTCGGTTTACATGGGAGCTTTAATAAACTTGGACCCATTTGGCTTACCAACAATTTTCTTATCCTCTATTTTGCATAAAATTCCCCAGACTACCTATACCTCCACACACACACACACACACATTGCTAAGTGGAAAAATGGAAACGGGAAAAAGTGTCGTTGATGATGAAAATGAGTTGCAATGTGCTGCTATGAATATCAATGGCAACAATGGCCCCAAGAATAATTCCCTTTCAATTCCATTCCATTGCATAATAGATCAACCAAGAGGCAAGACGGAGCTGAAAAGGATAAGGGCCACACAACATATATATGTCTACGAAATTGCCAACAGATGCATTGAGAGAGGCGAAATAACCACCTTAATGTTGCATTCACATTGGCTATCACATTCAAGTATTAACGCCGTATCCACGACTAAGTTCGTTGCACAACTTCAAATGTTAATGACATCAGCATGAAATTCCCACATCGTTATGAGACAATGAAAACCATGTGCGAGTTTCAATGTGAAAAGTACAGTGAGTTTGTAGAGTACGAATTTTGAAATTGGGCTTTTCATAAAGAAAAAAAGTAAGTTTTTAGAATTTTAGGTAAAAAATTTAAATAAAATAATAAAAATTTAAAAACTTATTTTTTTGGATTAAAAATTTACATATTTTTCTAATTCATAGTACCAATACCATTCCGTGCAGTATGGACCCATCTCACTTGCGCCTGGTACTAGTGACCTCTACGTGGAATGTCTGGGGATAGCAGTGAAGTCCAGTGCCGCCGAGATAAAGCTATACAATGGGTACAAACCGCCGGTTGGTAGCTGTGACCCAGTTAAATCCCAAGTTTATAAACCCGATGTTACTGCCCTACTGTCTGGCTATAATCGCCTGGTGCCAGTGGACTTAAATGCTCATCACGCTTTATGGCATTCTCCCCCAGGTAACGCCTAGCGGGGCATAGCTTTGGCAAAAGAGTTTGAAAGCTCTAGGTTCTACACGGTGAATGAAGATGCCCCCCACTAGGAATACGAGGAGATACAGCAGCTAGCCAGACATTTCTATTGCCTCCTCTGATCTCCTGTGTGACGTATCTTGGCAAACCGCCTTTTCATTGGGATCGGACCAACTGTCCATAATACTAACCATCGACCGACAAACCGACTTCATAATCTCTGAGCGCCGGACGTTTATTAATCAGAAGAAAGCCAATTGGGTCGGATTCAGATATTACGCGAATCGCTGCTTTGAATGGACATCTCCCACAAAAGTGCTAGCTTTCGAGAGGAAGTTTCGAGACATCATTAACGCAGCAGCCACTTGCTTTATACCCGCCGGTCGAATACCCCAAATGCTGTCAAATTTTCCGGTTCAGGCAGTGGTACTCCCCGATGAGCGTGATGGGATTCGTTGCACGGACCCCCCCCTAACCCGAGAATCAGCTAACTGAATCTAGAAATAAACAGGGTAGTCAACGAACGTAAGCGGAATATGCAGCTGGAACACTTAAAGCTATTGGGTTGCCCAAAAAGTAATTGCGGATTTTTTAAAAGAAAGTTAATGCATTTTTAATAAAACTTAGAATGAACTTTAATCAAATATACTTTTTTTTTACACTTTTTTTCTAAAGCAAGCTAAAAGTAACAGCTGATAACTGACAGAAGAAAGAATGCAATTACAGAGTCACAAGCTGTGAAAAAAATTGTCAACGCCGACTATATGAAAAACCCGCAATTACTTTTTGGGCAACCCAATATGTAACTTACGTACCGGAATAGGCAAGCTGTGGTCTACTGTTAAGTCACTCTCGAACCCCGGAAGACAAGATGACCGGACCTCAGTCAACTGTGACAGACCCGAAGAGATGGACCAGGTTGTTCAACCTTCAATTTATTGAGCATTTCGAGCGTGACAAGACTAGGATGTGAGACATTCGTTGTATTCGTGGTCACCGAGGCCATGGACAGGTATCACATTTTACCATGAATCAAGTTATTTATCTTATTCGTGGCGTCAAGTCATTCAAGGCGTTGGACTCCGAAGGAAGCTCTAAACTGATGATGACGAATCTGGATCAACCTGGAGTCAAGTGCCTGACAAATGTCCTCAACCTGTCTTTGAACCCTCTTATAGTACCCGATGTCTGGAGAAAGGGCAGAGTGATCCAGTCGGATCCGGGGGAGTCGAACAGACTGACCTCCCTTCTCTCACCGACTGCACAGTACAGCAACTGCTTTTCATGTCATCACTGCACATTTCTGCTGTGACTTTAATCAGCCCAGGCCATGTGATAGGACAGTGGTTGTGGAATTGGGTCTATTGAAAGCATTCGATACTATTTGAGGACTTCGCCAAAAACAGTTGCAACACCGTAGAATGAACAAGTGAAAGCGTGCTAGGTTCGGCCGGGTCGAATCTTATATACCCTCCACCATGGATCGCATTTGTCGAACTCTTGCCACGGTACCTCTTTTTAGGCAAACAAAGGATAAAAAAAGAATTGCTATATTATTGGAACAATATTTACAAGTTATGGATCATTACGGACCAAAATTGAACTGAATATTGGAGACCATTGTAGAAGTCATTGTGTAAAATGTTAGTCAAATCTAGAAAGAATTGCGCACTTTAGGGGCTGAAGAAGTAAAATAGGGAGATCGGTTTATAGGGGAGCTGTATTAGGCTATAAACCGATTAATTTCATATTCGACGCGTATGTTTAAGGTCTTGAAAGAAGCCGTTGCAGAAAATTTCAGCTAAATCGGATAATAATTGCGCCCTCTAGTGGCTCAAGAAGTTAAGACCCCAGATCGGTTGTTATGGCAGCTATATCAGGTTATGGACCGATTTGAACCATTCTTAATACAGTTGTTGGAAGTCGTAACAAAACACGTCATACAACATTTCAGCCAAATCGGATAGGAATTGCTCCCTGTAGAGGTTTAAGAAGTCAAGACCCCAGATCGGTTTATATGGCACCTATATCAGGTTATGGACCGATTTGAACTATTCTTAACACAGTTGTTGGAAGTCATAAAAAACACGTCGTGCATAATTTCAGCCTTATTGGATAAGAATTGTACCCTCTAGTGGATCAAGAAGTCAAGACCCGAGATCGGTTTATGTGGCTGCTATATTAGGTTATGGATCGATTTCAACCATACTCAGCACAGTTGTTAGAAGTCACAATAAAACATCTCATGCAAAATTTCAGCCCAATCGGATAAGAATTGCGCCCTCTAGCGGCTCAAGAAGTCAAGACCCGAGATCGGTTTATATGGCAGCTATACCTAAACATGGGCCGTTATAGCACATTTACAATCCCAACCGATCTACACTAATAAGAAGTATTTGTGCAAAATTTCAAGCGGTTGGCTTTACTCCTTCGAGAGTTAGCATGCTTTCGACAGACAGACGGACGGACAGACGGATGGACACGGCTAAATCGACTAAACATGTCACGACGAACATATACTTTATGGGGCCTTAGTCGAATATTTCGAGGAGTTACAAACAGAATGATGAAATTAGTATACCCCCATCCTATGGTAAAGGGTACAAAAACGGAGTTCCCCAATGTGGGGTGATATGTCCGGCACAGTTTAGGTTAGGTTGAAAACAGGGGGCAGATATTAATCCACCCCATGCCACTATGGACATACACCTAAGCCAGTAATCGGATTATTCTGCGCTCTAAATACCAAAAAAAGTTACCTCGAAAAAGAAAATCTAAGTTGGGAATTTCGTGCTACAATATACTTAATTATTTTCCATGCCACTCCCCTAAGTTGGTATCTGCTAGACTCGAAAGCCGGGCAATGTTAAAGGAAATGCTCCGACGTCTAATCATCTTTTCCCGATTTTACATAAGTGAGTTCGTAGTCCTATGTGTCCTGTCATGATACCAATAGCTATACTGACCTCCTTTTTACGTCCTTTCAGTAAAAGCCTCTTCTTCTTCAATCGTCTTCTCACAATCTGGATCAACCCATAGGATTTTCGCTGTCCTACCGACCGTTTCGCCGCTCCACAGGGTTGCATGTGCATTCGTCCCCACGCCCTTTACTCGGAGTGTGTCGACTGGAAAGGCTTTGGGTTGACCAAGATTATTGACAACAGTCCTCTGGCCTTCACCGCCATATCGTCTACCCTTTCATTCCCCCTTATGCCGTTATGGCCCGGCACCCAAATGATGCGAATTTTGCCATCTTCAGGGCAATGAAAAATGAAATGCTCCAACGTCTCATAATCTTCCCCACATTTTACATAAGTGAGCTCGTAGTCCTATGTGTCCTGTCATGATGCCAATAGCTATACTGACCTCCTTCTTACTTCCTTTCAGTAATAATCTCGTCTTCTCACAATCTCCTCATAGGATTTTCGCCATCCTACCGACCGTTTTGCCGCTCCACAGGGTTGCATGCGCATTTGTCGCCCACGCCCTGAACTCAGACTGCGTTGACCCGAAAGGCTTCTGGTTAACCAAGATTATTGTAGACAGTCCTCCGGCCTTCACCGCCAAATCGTCTGCCCTTTCATTCCCCCTTACTACTTTATGGCTCGGCACCCAAACGATGCGGATATTGCCATCCTCAGAGAAGGCGTTAATCTCCTTCTTACACTGCAAAACTGTTCGTGACCTTACCGTCCTGCTTGTTATTGCCCCTATGGCCTGTTTACTGTCCGTAAAGATTTTCCTTCTTGAGATCTTTGAGTTAACACCACACCACCTCACGCATTCCATGATCACCTGGATGTCCGCCTGCAGGACCCTATTATGGTAAGGCATTCTAAAACAGATTTCAGTCCCTGGGTTCTCAATGTAGACCCCCAGGTCCACTCTGTCCTCTAGCTTTGATCCATCCGTGTAATATGATCTTCCAGATGGCAATACTAGAGTTCCGTCAATCCTAGGCTGTGCCGCTGGCAGCAGTGCCACGTACTCGACCTCAGGGTTCATCTCAGGTATCCGATCGGAAGCCTCTTCCCTTCCTTGAGGCTTCCTATCGTCGCCTCGATTATACCGCGATGGTATGATCTGCTCCCATCCTCTTTACATTCTCCCATCGCCTTAAGTCTCATAGCCTCAGTGGCTGCCTCACATTTAATCTGCATGTCAATGGGTCGGATATCTAGAATAGTGTCCAGTGCCGTAGTGGACGTGGTCCTCATCGCTCCGCCCATGCCCATCGCCTTAACTCTCATAGCCACAGTGGCTGCCTCAAACTTAATCTGTATGTCTATGGGTCGGATATCTAGAGTAGTCTTCAGTGCCATAGTGGACGTGTTCTCTGAAGCTGTTGTATGGTCCTTATGTTGCTCTTTTTCTCCACAGCAGTTCACCAAACTACTCAGGCATAAGTAAGTATTGGTCTAATTACGCTCCTGTAGAGCCAGTGGACTATCCTTGAATTCAGGCCCCATTTCGAGCCAACGGCCCGTTTACACAGTGCAAAACATCTGTGAGACTTCTCAGTACGCTCTGAGAAGTCTCACTTCCAATTTAGTTTCTTGTCCAAGATCACGCCTAAGTATTTCATTTCACGTGGTCCTCATCGCTCCGCCTATGCCCATCGCCATAAGTCTCATAGCCGCAGTGGCTGCCTCACACTTAATCTGTATGTCAATGGGTCGGATATCTCGAATAGTCTCCAGTGCCCTAGTGGGCGTGGGCGGGCGCTTATCGCTCCGCCTATGCCAAGACAACATTTTCTCTGAAGCTGTTGTATGGTCCTTATGTTGCACTTTTTCTCCATAGCAGTCCACCAAACTACGTCAATAAGTATTGGTCTAATTACGCTCCTGTAGAGCCAGTGGACTATCCTTGAATTTAGGCCCCATTTCGAGTCAACGGCCCGTCTACACAGTGCAAAACATCTGTGAGACTTCTCAGTATGCTCCTAAATGTGACACTTCCAATTCAGTTTCCTGTCCGAGAACACGCCTAAGTATTTGACCTTGCTGATATCAAAATCGTCTTATTGAGGAAACGTGGTGCGTTAAATTGACCCTCCACCGTCTTCCTCGTGAACAAGCATATATCAGTCTTCTCTGGGTTAACATTGAGACCTCTGGGTCTAGCCCAGTCAGTGACCCTCCATCGTCTTTCTCGTGAACAGGCATATTTCAGTCTTCTCTGGGTTAACGTTGAGACCTCTGGGTCTAGCCCAGTCATATGCCATATGCAAGACCCTTTCGGCTCTTCAGCATCGCTGGTTCAGATCCTTACCCCTTAGAAGTATTATAACATCGTCTGGGTAACAGACGGGCCCTCCTCAGTCAGCATCCGAAATAGGGCATTTATGGAGCTCAAACATAGCAGTGGCGATAAAATGCCCTCATTTACCTATCCTCCCAGTGGGTGTTGGACACTTCCGGACACATAAGACCAAATTGGTATATCAAATTCGTACTCATTGCCTAGATACATTTTATTTGAGACCTATAATCTCTCAATGGGGTGGTTTTTGGGTGGGACGTTTGCCCCTGGTTGCTTGACCAAAATATTATTTTAAATCATTCAAAAGTTAAGGCAAAATGTGGTGTTGGAAAATGTATTGCTCGCGTTTTGACACTAAAAGATTGCATGCTTCTATTTGTCCTCTAATTAGCGAGCGGTGCAATGGAAGAAGCTTGCTGACTCAAGATGATCTAAATTCAAACTTACATTTCCTTTCATTTCTGTGACCTGCCCAATGCATTTTGCCCACCACATTTTGCCTTAACTTTTTTTTTTGCCTTTGAATTTTAAATAGAAACTAAAACAGAGCCTATACGTCAAAGCTGAACACATTTCCAACAACAAAATGAAATATTTAAAAATTTAAGTTACTTCTTGTGCAGTCCTCATAGTCAGTGTTGCTGTGTACCATTTGACTTTTGACTTTCCGTGTGGCAATGACAAACATTTCATCACATTGCCTTTGCAGTGTGTTTGTTGTCCCATGCTTTTGGTGGTCTATATAATGGGAAAAAAGCGAACATGAGCTGCAGGATTATTACGTGTATTGTCGTTGTCGTATTCGTTATCCTCCGGTGCCCTGCCATCACGGGGTGTGTTAAGTAGTGATTTTTTCGCACACGTCGCAAGCTTTGCAAGCCGAATTGTGGTGCCGTTCACGTTGTGAGTTTATTTAGTCAGAGTACAATGGCAAGCACTTGACTTTGATCTGTGGTGGTTCGTCTTTCAGGCTACCTTTTTCTCGTTGTTGATGTAATAGGCGAAAGGGGAAGGGGGGCTGCAATAGAGTAGACAACAGGATAACGAGGAAATTTTTACAAATACAATGGCATACATTTTCCGTGTGGTATTCATTCAGTCATTCATTTGCTCCTTCAGTGTTGACAAAGTTTGAAAGCATATGAGTGGCAGAGATGTTGTAGTGTCTGTTGTTGTTGTTGTTGTCAGTATTCTTGTCATTGTCGTTGTTGGTACATAATTTTCTTATTAGGATGAGTTCTGGTTGTATTTTTTTCTCCTTCTATCTTTTGTGTCTCTGTAGCTCTCGCTTTTTTGTTTTTTTTTTTTTTTTTGGTTAAAAGAGGGCATTATGTAATCAAACCGCCCTCAATGGGACGTGACACAAGTGAAGTCACACGTTTTCCAATTGAAGAGGAGGATGATATGGTGATGATGATGATGATGACGATGACAATGATGATGGTGGTGGTTGTAGTGGTGGTGATGGTATGTTTGAATGATGAAATGTTTTGAATACAATGGCATCGAATGGAATCCAATGAACCATTTTGCCTGACATCGACACGTAGTTAATGTGGCATTCAGCATACTAAGAAGTTCCTGCGGAAAGCATCCTGGTCTTCTTTTTATTTTTGCAAACACCTCAATTTGTTTTGGTTCGACCATGAAGACACACACACACAAGCACGCATACACTTAAAATTGTTATAATGAAATATTTATAGGCAGACATTTAATGATTGCCTGTTAATAGTTAATGCCTCTCTCTCTCTCTCTTATATGCGAAGGCCTTTAATTTTCTTTTCTGTTTGCTGAATATGTACAAAAAAATTAAATGCGTTTTTGATATATGAGCGAAGGAAGGCTTAGGGGTGTAAAATTTAATTGGTGACTTCTGGAATAAAATAAAAATAAAATAAAACCAGTAAGCAAAGGCAAAAGCCGGGCGGTGCCGACTTTATAATACCCTACACCTAAACTATAGGTACAAAGTGAGAGCTATATCTAATTCTGAACCTATATTGATGGACCTCGGTGGACTTAGTGGATTTTCAGACAGGTTATTAAACAATCCGTATCAAATTTCAAGCAAATATGTTCAAACTGTAATAAATACGGTTGACGAATGACAACATTATTGCAAACTAGCCAAAATCTGACGAATATATGGGAGCTGATCTGATCTGACGAATATATGGGAGTTATATCTAAATCTGATCCGATTTCTAGCAAACTTCTAAGATATTGTGGTAGACATTGGGGAAAGCGCTGCACAAAATTTTGGCGAGATTGGTCAATAAATGTGCTGGCAATGGCTCTAGGAGTAAAAATCAGGCGATATATATATATGACAGCTATATTTAAATCTGGACCGATTTCAATGAAATTCACCAGTAATGTTGAGAATCATAAGAAAATATTTCTTGCCGAATTTCTAGAGAATCGGTTAACAAATGAGCACTTAATTGCAATATTTCTCAAAATCGGACTAACATATATATGGGAGCTATATCTAAATCTGAACCGACTTCGGGCAAACTTTACAGATATTGTGAAAGTCCTCAAGGAAAGTGTTGTACAAAGTTTTGGGAAGATTGGTCAATAAATTCGCATGTAGTGTCTCTAAGAGTGAAAATCGGGCGATATATATATAAGAGCTATATCTATTGGGTTGTCCAAAAAGTAATTGCGGATTTTTTAAAAGAAAGTAAATGCATTTTTAATAAAACTTAGAATGAACTTTAATCAAATATACTTTTTTACATTTTTTTTCTAAAGCAAGCTAAAAGTAACAGCTGATAACTGACAGAAAAAAGAATGCAATTACAGAGTCACAAGCTGTGAAAAAATTTGTCAACGCCGACTATATGAAAAATCCGCAATTACTTTTCGGGCAACCCAATAAATCTGAACCGATTTCTATGAAATTCACCAGTAATGTCGAGTGTCATAAGAAAATCTTTCTTGCCAAATTTCGAGAGAACCGGGTAACAATTGAGCATTTTATTGCATTATTACTGCAAATCGGACGAACATATATATGGGAGCTATATCAAAATCTGAACAGATTTTTTCCAATTTCAATAGGCTTCGTCTCTACGCCGAAAAACATGCCTGTACCAAATTTGAAGAAGATCGGATGAAAACAGCGATCTGTAGTCTGTAACATGGACAGACGGACAGACAGACAGACGGACAGACAGACAGACGGACAGACAGACAGATGGACAGACGGACAGACAGACAGACAGTTAGACAGACAGACAGGCGGACGGACAGGCAAACGGACAGGCAAACGGACGGACAGACAGCCAAACGGACGGACGGACAGACAGACGGACAGACAGACGGACAGACAGACGGACAGACAGACGGACAGACAGACGGACAGACAGACGGACAGACAGACGTACAGACAGACGGACAGACAGACGGACAGACAGACGGACAGACAGACAGACGGACAGACAGACGGACAGACAGACGGACAGACAGACGGACAGACAGACAGACAGACGGACAGACAGACAGACGGACAGACAGACAGACAGACGGACAGACGGACAGACGGACAGACAGACGGACAGACAGACGGACAGACAGACGGACAGACGGACAGACGGACAGACAGACAGACGGACAGACAGACGGACACTTGACATATGTAATATGCGTATTACATATGTCAAGTGACACTTCTTGCGGTTCCAGAGATAATCTCAAATTGATGCTGAAGATTTTTAAGAACCAAATGCCTGGGCTTACAATTGTTCATATAAATGCACAAAGTTTGAACAATAAAATGGATGAATTTCGAGATACTTTTGTGAATTCTGCTATAGATGCCATATGTGTATCTGAAACTTGGTTTCGCCCGGATATATGCGATAATATATATACCTTACCAGGATATAACATATTTAGAGCCGATAGGCAAAGTCATGGTGGCGGTGTTGCTATATTTTTGAAATCTGGACTACATGCGACTGTTAAATGTATGTCATCACAAGGTGACAGCATTGAATACCTATTTCTAGAAATAAACTGTTATTCAAATGAGAAGATGCTGATTGGCTGTGTTTACAGGCCCCACAACAATATACCATATGACATGCTCCTATCTTGTATCGAAACAATCTCGTTTTCTTACAACAATATAGCTATAGCTGGTGACTTTAATAGCAATATATTGTCTGAATCTCATTTTTCCAGTTCGATGGAGCTGTTGGGCTTAGTACCAACTAACACTTCTGTGCCCACCCATTTTACGAGTCATTCATCCAGCCTTCTGGATATATTTTTTGTTAACAATGTTGCAAATGTTTTGTTTTATGACCAACTTGCTGCACCTGGTTTTTCTAAACATGACCTACTGTTTCTAACATATAACTACGTCATGACCTATCAAGACAACAGAATTACCTACCGCGATTTTAAGAAAATAAACTACAATTTACTGAATCACCTTACTGATGAAGTACCGTGGGACTCAATTTATCATTTTGACTCTGTGGATGAACAAATATCATTTGTTCAAAATCATATCTGTTCAATATACAATCGATGTGTTCCAGAGAAAACAATAACAATTAAATATTCACAACCACCTTGGTTTAACCAGCGAATAAAAACTTTGATTGATGAAAGAAACTTTTCATATAGACGTTGGAAACGTTTTAGAACCTCACAACTACATGAACATTTTAAAAATGCTAGAAGAGCTGTTGGAAAGTGTATAACTGAGGCAAAGACATTGTATTTTCATAATAAATTTCAGAATGCTGTTAATAGTCGCTCTAAATGGAATGAGATACGAAAAATTGGCGTTGGAGAAAAACGCAATACTCAGCTGGAACCCAACATGAACATAAATGAACTAAATGAGAATTTTGTTTCAATAAACACTGTCTATCCTACTGAAAATATATATGAAAATATGTGCATGGTAGCTGTTGAAAATCCTTTTTCCTTTCGCTGTGTAAATGAAACTGAGGTTCTACACAGCATTCTGTCCATTAAATCTAATGCGATCGGAACTGATGAAATAAATCCACGATTTATTAAAATAATTGTGCCAAAGATTCTGCCATATTTAACATATATATTTAACACTGTTCTAACTAAATCCACTTTTCCGCTTGAATGGAAACATGCAAAAATTGTACCTATTCGCAAATCAAAAAATGAGTACCGTCCCATCGCCATTTTACCATACCTGTCTAAAGCACTGGAACGCATAATGGCTAACCAAATTGAGCATTTTCTGAAATCTGAAAATTTGTTATCTAACTGGCAATCTGGATTTAGAAAGAAAAGAAGTTGTACCACTGTTCTGATTGATGTAATTGAAAACCTTCGTCAAAGTATGGATAACGGAATGATATCCTTTCTCCTTCTTTTGGATCACAGTAAGGCCTTTGACACTGTAAACCATAATATTCTTGTCCTAAAACTTATGAAATTATTTAATTTCTCCGAGACGTCTTGCAAGCTGATATCATCATATTTGACGCAAAGATCGCAGTCTGTTTTTTATAACAATAGTTGGTCTAACTCTCTGAATGTCCTTAAAGGAGTACCTCAAGGTTCTATCCTTGGCCCTCTTTTATTTTCCATGTATATAAATGATCTGCCTGATGTGCCTGCAACATCTAAAATCCAAATGTATGCTGACGATGTCCAACTTTACACATACTGCAAACTGAAAGATATCCAAACCTGTGTGTCTAACATAAATATTGATTTAGACTTAATACATTGTTGGGCTGTTAATAATGCATTATGTTTAAATCCATCCAAAACCAAACTGATTCTGATAAGTAAAAGAAATGTGACAATAACTGATGATCTCGTTGTGAAAATTGGTAACTCTGTAGTGAATCTTGTACAAGTAGCCACAAATTTAGGATTGACTTTTAATTCAACCCTAACGTGGACAAATCACATTAATGCAACAGTTGGCAAAGTACGTGGGATGCTGCGAAATTTATGGACTGTTCGCTTGTCAACTCCTTTTCACATCCGAATGTTACTTGCAAAAAGTTATTTAATTCCCACACTGTTATATGGATGCGAGATATTTGCGAATTGTGATGCAGACACCAGTAGAAAGCTTAATGTTGCTTACAATGATATTGCAAGATATGTGTTTAACAAAAGTCGACAAGCTCGTATATCACAATTTACATACCAAATATTTAACTTAACTTTTTCAAACTTACTGAATGTCAGATGTCTACTTCTTCTGCACAAGGTAATCTACACAAAAGAACCTGAATACCTACACAAACATCTGAAATTCGCCAGATCCAACCGTGGCCTAAAACTCATTCAACCACGATTTGCCACACAAACCTCTGAACGACAGTACATTGTACATAGTACGCGTCTCTGGAACAACCTACCTCCCAACATACAGAGCATAAGCAATGCAACTTCATTCAAAAATGAGCTATTTAAATTTTTTAAATGAACTACGAATTATTTTTCTTTAAATGTCCTTAATATTTACTACTATAATTTAAAATGTTAAGATTAGTTAATATCCTTTTAAAAAGAATAATCATTATTTTATATACTCTATTGCGAATCAGCACATTAACATATAAGATATAATCTTGTTGTGCTGGTGTTACACTCAATAAACAAACAAACAAACAGACGGACAGACAGACAGACAGACGGACAGACGGACAGACAGACGGACAGACAGACGGACAGACAGACGGACAGACAGACGGACAGACAGACGTACAGATAGACGGACAGACAGACGGACAGACAGACGGACAGACAGACGGACAGACAGACGGACGGACAGACAGACAGACAGACAGACCGACTGACAGACCGACAGACAGACAGACGGACACACCTAATTCGAATCAGAAAGTGATTCTGAGTCGATCGGTATACTTATCAATGGGTTTATTCCTCTTCCTTATGGGTGTGATGAAAAAATGCACTAAGTTATAATACCCTGTACCACAGTAGTGGTGTAGGGTATAAAAAAAAACAACTAAAAGCGTGCTTAGTTCGACTGGTCGAATCTTAAATACCCTCCACCATGGATCGAATTTGCCAAAATGCTTGCCCGATATCTCTTTATAGGCAAATAAAGGATAATGGATGAGAATGGTTAAGAACCGATGGAGGACATACTTGATTTGACTGTTGGAGACCAAAGTGGAAGTCATTGTGCAAAGTTTCAGCCAAATCAGATAATAATTACGCCCTCTAGAGGCTTAAGAGTATAGACGGTATAGATCGGTTTATATGGGAGCTATATCAGGTTATGAACCGATTTAGACTATACTTGGAACAGCTGCTGGAAGTCATAACAAAACACTTCATGCAGAATTTCAGCCAAATCGGATTATAATTGCGCCCTCTAGCGGCTCCAGAAGTCAAGATCCGAGATTGGTTTATATGGGAGCTATATCATGTTATAAACCGACTTGAACCATACTTGGCACAGTTGTTGGAAGTCAAAATAAAACACTTGGTGCAAAACTTCAGCCAAATCGGAGAATAATTGCGCCCTCTAGCGGCTTAAGAAGTCAAGATCCGAGATTGGTTTATATGGGAACTATATCAGGTTATGAACTGATTTAGACCATACTTAGCACACTGGTTGAAAGTTAAAAAAAACACTTCACGAACAATTTTAGCCGAAGCGGATAATAATTGCGCCCTCTAGCGGCTCAAGAAGTCAGATCAGGAATCGGTTTATGTGGGAGCTATATCAGGTTATGAAGCCATTTAGACAATAATTGGTTCAATTGTTGAAAGTTAGAATAAAATACTTCGTGGAAAATTTCGGCTAAATCGGATAAGATTTGCGCCCTCTAGTGGCTAAATAATTCAAGGTTCAAGATCGATTTATATGGCAGATATATCAGGTCATGGTCAAATGGTAAAAGTCATAAATATATGGATATGGACCAATTTCAGCCATACTTGGCACAGTTGCTAGGAGCCATAACAAAACAAAAAAAATTTCAGCCAAATCGGATAAGAATTGCGCCTTCTATTGACTTAAGAAGTCAAGAATCAAGATCGGCTAATATGACAGCTATATAAGTTTATGGATCGATTTGAACCATACTCAGGTCAAATCTTAGACAACATAAAGAAACCCGTCGTGCAAAATTGCAGCCAAATCAGGCTCGAGAAGTCAAGACCCCAGATCGGTTTATATGGCAGCTATACCAAAACATGGACCGATATAGCCCATTTACATTCTACACCGACCTACACTAATAAGAAGTGTTTGTGCAAAATTGCGTGCTTTCGACAGACAGACGGACCGACATGGTTAGATCGACTTAAAATGTCATGGCGATCAAGAATATATTGGGTCTTAGACGAATATTTCGAGGATTTACAAACAGTATAACGAAATTAGTATGCCCCCACACTATGGTGGAGGGTATAATAACATAAAATTATATAAAACAAGTAAAACCGTGCTATCTTCGGCCGGGCCGAATCTGTTAAACCAACAAAAATTAAGGCTTTAGCAACCAAACAAAGAAGATCGGGAGATCGGTTTAGATGGGAGCTATATCAGGTTCTTGACCGATTTGAACCGTACTTACCACAGTTGTTGGAAGTCATAACAAAACACCATGTGCAGAATTTCAGACAAGTCGGACAAAAATTGCGGCTTCCAGATGCTCAAGAAGTCAAATCGGGAGATCAGTTTATATGGGAGCTATATCAGGTTTTAGACCGTACTTGGCACAGTTGTTGAAAGTTATAACACAAACAAGTTATATATAACTTTTATCCAAATCGGTCAAAAATTGCGGCATCCAGGGGCTCAAAAAGTCAAATTTGGAGATCGGTTCGGATCGGGGAGCTACATCAGGTTATAAACCGATTCGGACCACACTTGGCAAAGTCGTTGGGAGTCATAACAGAACACCACATGCAAAATTTCAGCCAAATCTGTCAAAAATTGAGGCTTGCAGGGGTGCAAGAAGTCAAATCGAGAGACCGATTTAAATGGGAGCTATATCAGGTTCTTGACCGATTCGAACTACACTTGACACAGTTGTTGGAAGTCATAACAGAAGACTATGTGCGAACTTTCATCCAAATCGGTCAAAAATTGCGGCATCCAGGGGCTCAAAAAGTCATATCGGGAGATCGGTTTATATGGGAGCTATCAGGTTATCAGGCCGATTTGAACAGCACTTAACACAGTTGTTGTCATAATAGAACACCACGTGCAAAATTTCAGCCAAATCGGTCAAAATTTGAGGCTTCCAGGGGCTCATGAAGTCAAATAGGCAGATCGGTTTATATGGGAGCTATATCCAAATCCGAACCGATATGGCCTTTTTGCAATTCCCAACGACCTACATCAATATTAAATATCTGTGCAAAATTTCAAGCGGCTAGCTTTACGTGTTCGACCGCTATCGTAATTTCGACAGACGCATGGACGAACACTGCCAGTTCGACTCAGAATGTCGAGACGATTTGCACTGCTCTCATTCTCTGAAACGCAGAGCATGGGTAGACCAAATACAGAGTGGGAGAAATGATATGGTGAACTTATATATACTTTATGGGGTCCTAGATCAATCTTTCGAGGTGTTAAAAACGGAATGACTAGGTTAGTATACCCCCATCCTATGGTGGTGGGTATAATAAATCGTACTATTTCAAATACTTCTTTCTAGTTTCACTTTTTGCCTGATTCTGATTATCATATCACTAACACAATTTCCTTAATACATAAATCAATTATCATTTATCAAACATTTCTTATCCTTCAAGCCCTCTCTTATGGTAAATTACATTCCATGACACAAATCGCTGAAATGCACAAATCTTCAAATCATTTTGACATCCGGTGCGAATTGGTAATTATAATTCCAGCAGTAATCATACGCCAACGCTTGCTTGAAGTAGATAAATAGCCCATGGCACGTATTATCAATAATTAGACGAATATTAAGTATACGTCCAATAGTACTCAAAGCATGAAATCCTTTGGCGTATAGCTGACGCAAATTGCCTTCACACACACAAACGGTCAACACACCAATTGAATTTGAATTGTGGCCAAACGGGGGTGATTGCATTAGTAAATCACATTAGCGGCGACGATGACGACGTCAATAGCGAAGAGAGATAATTTATTTCAAATTTAAGGAAAGCTGACTAATGAATCCATTGCCTTGTAATGAAGAAACTGCGCAAGAGAATGTCAAAGAGAGGGAGTAAAAGAGCAAGAGTGTAGGTAGAAACCCCCTACAGCGTCCAATCACTTGGATGCCTTGGTCGTTATTGAAAAATATTGGCTTATTATGGCAAAATGTAAATTCACCACATTCAAGTACCATGGGTGGCAACAATCTTTGCCATTGGCCCTTTGCAGGAGACAAAGTGGGCTCTTAAGTGTCTATAGGTAGAAGTTTTGAAAACCAACAACACATTGGTGTAGCGCTTAATTGAATTTCTAATTAATTTTGTGTTGCCTTTGTCGCCGCACTCTTGTCATTGTTGTCACTATTTGTATTTCAACTTTAAATGCAAAATAACAAACACCAGAAAAAATGTGTGTACATCAGCAAATCTGCCTGCCCCTATCCGGCAAGCCTGACAGTTTGTATTTTACCATAGCAAGGGTTTTGCTACTATCATACGCGTGTTTTCGAAATGTCATTGCCATTATGGTTGCTGATGGTAGTTGGGAGGTGGGGGGTGGGGCCCTTTTCGCTTTTGCTGTAAGTGTTTTGTATTTTGTTGCTGATTACAACAATATTTTAATAACAATTTAATGATTTAGCTCATTAAAAATGCAAAATGCTTCATTAGGAATTATTCAATGTTTTCCCCACTAAACTAAACGCCAAAGGCAGCTAACGCCCTTTCTTGCCTTCACCACTTTGAGGCAAGTGAAGCAAAAAGGGGTAGAGGATTTCCTTTACAAACTCGTTTTAATTCTAGTCAACTTCAACTATTAACCCGATTTTAAGCCAAAGAAAAACAAAAGTTGTTCTTGGGGAGATGAAAGGCATCAGGTAGTATATAGGATATGAATTGGGCCCTCAAGAAGTCAACTCAGGGGGGATGTCGAAAAGTCTAAGATAAGTCACTGTCTCAAATTTCAGTGAAATTTTTCTATAAATGCTCATTTTATGGGCCCGAGACCTTAGTTCGAGATGTCGGTCTATATGGCAGCTATATCAAAATCTAGACCGATTTGGACCAAGTTGCAGAACAATGTCGAAGAGCCTAACACAACTTACTGTCCGAAATTTCGTCGAAATCGGACAATAAATGCACCTTTTAGGACCCCCATACTTTAAATCGAGAGATCGGTCTATATGGCAGTTACATCCAAATCTGGACTGATCTGAGCCAAATTGAAAAAGAATGTCCAAGGCCCTAACACAACTCACTGTCCCAAATTTCGGCGATATCGGACAATAAATACGCCTTTTATGAGCTCAAAACCTTAAATCGGGAGATCGGTCTATATGGCAGCTATATCCAAATCTTGATCGATCTAGGCCAAATTGAAGAAAAAGTTCGAAAGGTCAAACACAACTCACTGTCCTAAATTTCAGCAAAATCGGATGATAAATGTGGCTATTATGAGCCCAAAACCTTAAATCGAGAGATGGGTCTATATGACAGCTATATCCAAATCGGGACCGATCTGGGCCAAATTGAAGAAGGATGTTGAGTGGCTTAACGCATTTCCCTGTCCCAAATTTCAGTTAAATCAGATCATAAATGTGGATTTTATGGACCTAAGACCCTAAATCGGCGGATCGGTCTATATGGGGGCTATATCCAAATCTGAACCGATCTGGGCCAAATTGAAGAAGGATGTTGAGTGGTTTAACACAACTCACTGTCCCAAATTTCAGCAACATCGGATGATAAATGTGGCTTTTATGGGCTTAAGACCCTAAATCGGCGGATCGGTCTATATGGGGGCTATATCCAAATCTGAACCTATCTGGGCCAAATTGAAGAAGGATGTCGAAAGGCCTAACACAACTCATTGTCCCAAATTTCAGCAAAATCGGATAATAAATGTGGCTTTTGTGGGCCTAAGAGCCTAAAGCGGCCGATCGGTCTATATGGGGGCTATATCAAGATATAGTCCGACATAGCCCATCTTCGAACTTAACCTGCTTATGAACAAAAAAAGAATCTGTTTGAAGTTTCAGCTCAGTATCTCTATTTTTAAAGACTGTAGCGTAATTTCAACAGACAGACGGACGGACATGGCTAAATCGTCTTGGATTTTTACGCTGATCAAGAATATATATACTTTATAGGGTCGGAAATGGATATTGCGATATATTGCAAACGGAATGACAAAATGACTAAACCCCCATCCTTCGATGGTGGGTATAAAAATGAAAGTGATATCCAAAGTGGGGCGGACCCTCCCCCCATACGACAATTTTCAAAAACGCCAGATCTCGTAGATTCTTGCTCCGATTTAAGCGAAATTTTGTATACCACCTTATGGTACCCCAAAAACACGAAATTGTTAAAAAATGTTTGGGGTCAAATAACTTGGGGGGACGCCCCATCCCAAAACCCATACGAACGGACATGTGCACCGATTGGGACAATATGGGTATCAAATGAAATGTATTTAAGAGTAGAGTTCGAATTTGGTATACAAATTTCACTCTTAATTTTCTGGGGGTCCTCCACCGCCAAAAAAGCTCCAAGACGATACTTTCAGAGCTTTGGGCAATATGGGTATCAAATGACAGGTATATAAGAGTAGAATACCAACTAGGCATTAAAATGTTACCCTAAGTGTGGGGGTCCGCCTCCCCCCCCCAAACACCACCCAACAGGACACTTTAACTGCTTTGAGCAAGATGGGTATCTAATGAAAGTTATTTCAACGTAGAATACAAATCTGATACAAAAATTTATTTTTTGATGTCTGAGGGTCCTTTCCACCCCCAAAACCCCCGGCAGGACAAATTTACCGATTGGGACAATATGGATATGGATTTAAAGGTAGAGTCCAATGCTGATATAAAAACTTATTCCTTGGTGTCTGAGGCTCTTCTCCGACCCTCCCCCACAAAACCCTTCAACAGGACATATTTACCGATTGGGACAATATGGATATCAAACGAAAGATATTTGTAATTTGTTATAAGAATTAGGTCCAAGGTGTCTACGGGATGGGGAGGCCAATTCCAACAACCCCAAAACGGCCATGTATGTCCAACGTCGCAAAATGGGTATCGAATGAATGAATCTTTGAGAGTTGGCTACGAATCTTGCATGCACAATTAGGAGAGAGTCTGGGACCGGCCCACCCACAAAATTCCCCTCTATAGGGCGTGTAGTTCGATCGGCATAATATGCCAATTAAAAGAAAGGTCTATGACAGTATATTTCGAATCTAATGTTGGTATAAGGATTCAAGTTTCTGGGTCACGTCCTACGGTTCCACAGGACAGCAGATGGCGACAATAAAAGACTCAATTGAATTGTATTGTAGTTTGGTTCTTAGAGTCGGGGGGAACCGACCCTCTCTTCCCAATAAATGCAACGCCAAACTGCCATGTAGGATGACCGAGAACATATTGTACTCGAATGAAAGGACATGTCAGAGGGCAATTCCCCTCCCCTTATCCTACCCAAAAAACAAGTAAAAAGGCATTAAGTTAGGCCGGGCCGATCTTTGGATACCCACCACCTCGGGTACATATGTAAACCCCCTTTCGTCATAATCCGGTATAATTCTATAATTTATGCACCCAAATTCGGTACGGAAATTGAGTGGTCTAAGAAACATAAGTCACTGATGAATTTTGTATTTCAAATATCAACTACCCTTCAGCTATATCTAAATACAGTCCGATCTTTACCAAATTTTGGGTGGGATGACAGGTAGCCAAAAATTATTCACAGTTTCAAATTTCGCGAAATCGGTTAAAAAAATAAGCTTTAATGGGCTTCAGACCCTTGATCGGGAGATCGGTCTATATGGCAGCTATATCTAAATATAGTCCGATCTGAACCATATTTAGGTCAGATGTCGAGAGGCTTAAAATAGGTCACTATTTGAAATTTCAGCGAAATCGGGTAACAAATAAAGTTTTTATGGGCATTAGACCCTTAATCGGGAGATCGGTCTATATGGCAGATATATCTAAATATAGTCTGATATGGACCATATTTGGGTCTTATGTTGGGAGGGCTAAAACTGCTCATTGTTTCAAATTTCAGCAAAATCGGGTAATAAATAAAGCTTTTATAGACTTCAGACCCTTTATCGGCAGATCGGTCTATATAGCTGCTATATCTAAATATAGTCCGATCTATACCATATTTGACTCAGATGTCGAGAAGCCTTAAACGACTCACTGTTTTAAATTCCAGCAAAATCGGATGAAAAATTAAGTTTTTATGGGCATTAGACCCCTTATCGGCAGATCGGTCTATATAGCAGCTATATCCAACTATGGTCCGATTTGGCCCGTTCAAGAACTTAACCAGCGTGCATCAAAAAGACTTATCTGTGCCAAATTTCAGCTCAATATCTCAATTTTTGAAGGCTCTGGAGTGATTATAACAGACGGACGGATAGACAGCCAGACGGACAGGCACACGGACATCCTTAAATCGTCTTAGAATTTTACGACGATCCAAAATATATATACTTTGTAGGGTCGGAAATTGATTTTTCGATGTGTTACAAACTGAATGACTAAATGAATATACCACCTATCCTACGGTGGTGGGTATAAAAAATTAATTTATGTGAATCTGAACGAGATCCTTAGCCCTGAATATCTTGATAATGCTTGACATTATGGGGCTCAAAAAAAATCCTGCTCTAGCACGATGCTGATATTACTTCAGGATTCGCCTCTAAACTCCCTTCAAATCGGTCATGATTGCCCACTATGGCGATAAATAATAGGTATTTGATAGTAGAAAACGAATTTGATATCCAATTTTGAGGCCAAACGTTTGGGGGTCATCTCACCCCTAAACAAATGGCACTTGGGGCTAAAATTAAGGAAGTTTGAAATTTCGTGCTACTTACAAAATCCTTAATTTTTTTAGAGCGCACAACAAGCCGATTACTGGCTTAGGTGTATGTCCATAGTGGCATGGGGCGGATTGATATCTGCACCCTCTTTTCAACCTAAACTAACCTAACCTAAGGAAGTTTGAGAGTAGAACACGATGCTGATATTTTTTCAGGGCTAAGTACGTGGAGGACACCGTAGCGCAGAGGTTAGCATATCCGCTTATGACGCTGAACGCCCAGGTTCGAATCCTGGCGATACCATCAAAAAAATTTTTTCAGCAATGGTTTTCCCCTCCTAATGCTGACAACTTTTGTGAGGTACTATGCCATGTTAAAATTCTCTCCAAAGAGGTGTCGCACTGAGACACACCGTTCGGACTCGGCATTAAAGAGGAGGCCCCTTATCATTGAGCTTAAATTTGAATCGGACTACACTCATTGATAAGTGAGAAGTTTGCCCCCGTTCCTTAGTGGAATGTTCATGGGCACAATTTGCAAGTACGTGGGTGGACGCCCCACCCTGCATACCCCTCAAACTGGACATTTTTGTGGATTATGGCAAAAAGGGGCTCATATCTGTATCTGTGTCATGGCCAAGTGTTTCAGGGATGCCTCACCTCATAAACTCCCCCTAAACCACACATATATACCGCCTATTGCGATATATAGCTCCAATGTGGTGTTTGGGAGTGGAGTATGAATCTGATATCTACTGTCGGGGCAAAAAGTTTGGCTACTCCAATTCACTACCAAAGTCAAGAGAATTAAGTAGATTTAACATCTAAACTTTAATGGGAGGACCCTCCCCTTACCCTATTTTCAAAAACGCCAGATCTTGGAGATGGGTGGGGCGATTTAAGCGAAACTTAGTTGGTTTATAATAACTCAAAAATAGGTGGGATATCTAGGGGGCCGCCCGCCTCCAAAGCCATCAGCCAAATGGAATATAAACCAATAATGACAATATGGGACTCAAATGAAAGGTATTGGGTTGCCCAAAAAGTAATTGCGGATTTTTTAAAAGAAAGTAAATGCATTTTTAATAAAACTTAGAATGAATTTTAATCAAATATACTTTTTTTACACCTTTTTTCTAAAGCAAGCTAAAGGTAACAGCTGATAATTGACAGAAGAAAGAATGCAATTACAGAGTCACAAGCTGTGAAAAAATTTGTCAACGCCGACTATATGAAAAATCCGCAATTAATTTTTGGGCAACCCAATATTTGAGACCAGAGCACGAATCTGATATATGGGGATCCGCCTCACCCCCAAAAACACCTCCCTACCGGACATATTTATAGACTTTAGTAATATAAGGCTCCAATGAAAGATATTTGGGAGAAGAGCACCAATACTACATCCACATTGGCGCGAAATATCTGAAATGCCGTACCAGCACCCCCAAACAGGACTTATTGCCCGAGGTGACCGTATAGGACTCAGATAAAATGAGAGATTAAAAGAAGGTGCAGCGGAGCGAGTAAATAAACTTCAAACAAATAGTTCTTTTAGTTCGAAAATGAGAGTGATTTCGAAAGATCGAAGGACGTACAAGGATTTCCAAGTCCCAGCAGAATATTATGGTGATCGAGAATGCAAAATTCGATATTTGTCCATGAACATTCCATTAAGGAACAGGGGCAAACTTCCCACATCAATGAGTGCTGTCGGTTTTAAGCTTCAAGGAAGCCTCTTTTATAAAGCCGAGTTCGAACGACACCACTTTAGGAGACATTTTTAAGGACAATGTATGGTTGCCATATTTCACAATATTTGCCAGTGGAAAGCTTTTTGTGAAGGTCTTACACACTTCATCTATTCACATTTGAGTCACATGGAACAATTTCCACCGGTTTTTGCCGCAAAACATTTCCATTTAAATCTAATTGCCATTTTTCCTCGAGTTTATGCCTCAACCTAATAATAAACAATGTTCTGCTGTTATTGGTTGTCATTGCTCATGAACATTGAAAATGGCAAATTGATAACAATTTCACACTGCTTGTCGCCAGTATTTGCTGTTGAACTATACAAGTGGGTGTATGTTGGTAATCGTGTTTGTGTGCTCTCCCTGTTCAATACATACGAATTTATTTGCGGGTTTACTGAGTGTTTTGCCAAAGAGCCTCTAGAGCCTGAAGGCATAGCAAATGTCCTCTTTTAATGTCAGATTGGTGATAATTACAACAATAACAAGGACACCAATGCCACAGATACCTAACAACGCAACACTAGCCGACAGACAAACAACGCGAGAACAATTTAAATGACAACATCAAAGAGACAGTAGGAACGTAGGGAGAGAGGGAATTTTTTGTGTTATTTTGTATCATAAAAGGAGTATGACTCTAAGGACAACACACCCAGAACATCAGAGGCAAGCATTGAATGTTTACCTCCTTCTATATAATGAAGAAAATCCTTACAACAGTCATGAATGCCATCAAACTAAGAATAACATGTTGTTGACAAACACATATACTATTAAGGGAACAATGTTACCAATGAAAATGAAATTTTCATGAAATTCGATCGAAATTCCAACTACTCTGAGAAACAAAAGAATGGAAACTAGTAAATGCGTGCTAATTTCGTCCGGGCCGACTTTTGGGAACCTAACAACCTGGATTCTGCTAAAAATTTTTACAAAACTAGCTGGACAGGGCCCGCTCCTCTGCGCTGTCTTTCACTCTTTTATTTTATCTGAGCCCTATAGGGCACGTCAGGAAATAAGTCCTGTTTGGGGGTGCTGGTACGGCCTTTCAGATATTTCGCGCCAATGTGGCTATTATATTGGTTCTCTTCTCCAAAATGCCTTATATTGCTATGGTCGGTAAATATGTTCGAAATGGTAGTGTTTTTAGAGGTGAGGCGGATCCCAATATATCAGATTCGTGCTCTGGTCTCAAATACCTTTCATTTGAGTACCATATTGTCATTATTTATATTCCATTTGGCTGGGGGCTTTGTAGGTGGGGCAGACCCCTAGATATGCCACCCTACATGAGGAGACAAACATCTGTATTTAGGTTATTATAAACTTAATTTCGCTTAAACCGCCCCACCCATCTCGGAGATCTGGCGTTTTTATACCCACCGCCGACGGATGGGGGTATATTCATTTTGTCATTCCGTTTGCAACACATCGAAATGTCCATTTCCGACCCTATAAAGTATATATATTTTTGATCAGCGTAAAAAAAATTGAGATATTGAGCTGAAACTTGGCACAGATTCTTTTTTTGTTCATAAGCAGGTTAAGTTCGAAGATGGGCTATATCGGACTATATCTTGATATAGCCCCCATATAGACCGATCCGCCGATTTAGGGTCTTAGGCCAATAAAAGCCACATTTATTATCCGATTTTGCTGAAATTTGGGACAGTGAGTTCTGTTAGGCTCTTCGACATCCTCCGTCAATTTGGCTCAGATCGGTTCAGATTTGGATATAGCTGCCATATAGACCGATCCTCCGATTTAGGGTCTAAGGCCCATAAAAGCTACATTTATTATCCGATTTTGCTAAAATTTGGGACAGTACGTTGTCTTAGGCCCTTCGACATCCTTCGTCAATTTGGCTTAGATCGGTTCAGATTTGGATATAGCTGCCATATAGACCGATCCACCGATTTAGGGTTTAAGGCCCATAAAAGCCACATTTATTATCCGATTTTGCTGAAATTTGGAAAAGTGAGTTGTCTTAGGCCCTTCGACATCCTTCGTCAATTTGGCTCAGATCGGTGCAGATTTGGATATAGCTGCCATATAGACCGATCCTCCGATTTAGAGTCATAGGCCCATAAAAGCTACATTCATTATCCGATTTTGCTGAAATTTGGGACAGTACGTTGTCTTAGGCCCTTCGACATCCTCCGTCAATTTGGCTCAGATCGGTGCAGATTTGGATATAGCTGCCATATAGACCGATCCTCCAATTTAGGGTCTTAGGCCCATAAAAGCCACATTTATTATCAGATTTTGCGGAAATTTGGGGCAGTGAGTTGTGTTAGGCCCTTCAACAGCCTCCGTCAATTTGGCTCAGATCGGTCCAGATTTGGATATAGCTGCCATATAGACCGATCTCTCGGTTTCAGGTTTTGGGGCCATAAAAAGCGCATTTATTGTCCCATGTTGCCGAAATTTGGGACAAAGAGCTAAGTTAAGCCCCTCCACATATTTCTGCAATTTTGACGAAAGGTGGTTTACATATATATCCGAAGTGGTGGGTATCCAAAGTTCGGCCCGGACGAACTTAACGGCTTTTTACTTGTTGAAAATAGGGTAAGGGGAGGGTTCGCCCATTAAAGTTTGGTTGTTAGATCAACTTCATTCTCTTGGATTTGGTGGTGGATTGGAGCAGCTAAACTTTTTGCCCCGAAAGTGGATATCAGATTCATACTCCACTTCCAAAAACCACATTGGAGCTACATATCGCTATAGTCGGTATATTTGTGTGTTTTAGGGGGAGTTTATGAGGTGTGGCGTCCCTGAAACACTTGGCAATGCAACAGTTACAGATTTGAGCCCCTTTTTGTCATAATCCTCAAATATGTCCAGTTTAAGGGGTATGCAGGGTGAGGCCGCAACCCACTTACTTAGCCCTGAAAAAATACCTGCATCGTGTTCTACTCCAAAATTTTTTTAATTTGAGCCCCAATTGCCATTGGTTTAGGGGGGAGGTCACCGTAGCGCAAAGGTTAACATGTCCGCCTACAACGCTGAACGCCTGGGTTCGAATCCTGGCGAGACGTTCAGAAAAAATGCTTGCAACATTTGTGAGGTACTATGCCATGTAGAACTTCTCTCTAAAGAGGCCGCACTGCGGCACGCCGTTCGGACTCGGCTAGAAAAAGGGAGGCCACTTACCATTGAGCTTAAACTTTAATCAGACTGCACTCATTGATATGTGCGAAGTTTGCCTCTGTTCCTTAGTGGAATGTTAATGGGCAAAATTTGCCTTTAGGAGGAGTTTATGGGGTGAAACGACCTCCAAACATTTGGCCTCAAAATTGAATATCAAATTCGTTTTCTACTATCAAATACCTATTATTTATCGCCATAGTAGGCAAGGGAGATTTGAAGGGAGTTTAGAGGCGGACCCTGAAGTAATATCAGCATCGTGCTACATAATGTCAAGCGTTTTGAATTTGAATTTTGAAGGATGCTATCGATATTCAGGGCTACGGGTCTCGTTCAAAGCGACCACTTGGGATATCACATTCTTAAAGATCCGCAGGTCCTCTTGTGTCCATCCCAGTTTGAGGGTACTCTACTACCAAAGACCATTAATTTATGTCCTATTTTATCCTGATTGGCCTGATTGATCACCATAGGATGGGGGTATACTTATTTCGTCATTCTGTTTGTAACACCAAAGCGGTGAAAGTGTCCTCTTGGGTCTTTTTTTGGGGGGGTGGGGGACCCCACGAAAATTAAGAGTGAAATTTGTATACCAAATTCGCACTCTACTCTTAAATTCCTTTCATTTGATACCCATATTGTCAAAATCCGTACACATGTCCGCTCGAGTGGGTTTTGAGATGGGGCGCCCCCCTCCCCCCAAGTTATTAGACCCCAAAATTTTTAACCATTTTCGTGTTTTTGGGGTACCATAAGGTGGAATACAAAATTTCGCTTAAATCGGTGCACGCATCTCCTAGTTCTGGTGTTTTTGAAATTTGGTGTATGGGGGAGGGTCCGCCCCCCCTTCGGATATCAATAAATGTAGTACTAATAAAATGTAGTATTTTGTGGATTTTTTGTTTAGAGTTATTTTGAGTTTTTCGTTTTTTTGGCAACACTGTCACTAGCCCACCCCATTTGTTTAGCCAATTCTAAGCCCGTGATTTCCTTTTCTTGTCCCAAATAATTCCCTTCGTCAGAAACAAGCGTGCCCTTAGTTTCACTGTATTTAATTAATTTTCAATTTTCTCCAACTGCTAACACAGAACGGTGGGCGACTGAGGGACTGTGCTGGCAAAAAGACATGCCAACACTTGATAAGGAAATACTGTTGGCAGTTTGTTTGTTGGCTTTTCCGTTTATGCTAGTTGTCCTCCTTATTATTGTTGTTGGCGTGGTTAATTTTCCAAAATATTCTAATTTTTATGCTGTCAAAGAGTTGTTGAACGCCATTTTGTTTAAAATTACCCCCTCCCCTTCAAACCCATTGACGTTCTATACTCGGCAGCATAGCATAGCGCGGCATTTGGTGGCCAATTTGTTGGAAATGTCTTGAGGGACATTTAACGCAAGGATATTTTAGTTCTTCTTTAAGCACCTAATGGTAGTTGTAGTTGTTGTTAATTTTAGCATACAACAAACAAAACAAAAAACTAAAATAATTAGAAGCAGAAACATCGGCGACGACAGCCATGAAAATTTCTGTTAATTTTGTGAAAATAATCAAAAGCTTCTGTTTCTTGTTATGCTGATGCCGAGGCAGAGATGTTAAGGCGAATTTTGTTTGAAGGGGCCAGGGATACTACTATAGGAAATGTATGGCGAAGACGATTGTCAAAAGGTTAGCCAAATTGGTAGTAGGAAACAAGCAAAAACGTGCTAAGTTCGGTCGGGCCGAATCTTATATAACCTCCACCATGGATTGCATTTGTCGAGTTCTTTTCCCAGCATCTCTTCTTAGGCAAAAAAGGATAAACGAAGAGATTTGCTCTGCTATTAGAGCGATATCACGATATGTTCCGGTACGGACCTGTGTAAAATGTCAGCCAATTCGAATAAGAATTTGGGTGCTCAAGAGGTTAAATAGAGAGTTCGATTTATATGGGAGCTGTATCAGGCTATAGACAAAACAAAACACGTCGTGCAAAATTTCATTCCAATCGGTTAAGAACTGCGCCTCCTAGAGACTCAAGAAATCAAGTCTCCAAATCGGTTTATATGACAGCTATATCAGGTTATGGACTGATTTGAACCATACTTAGCACAGTTGTTGGAAATCATAGCAAAATACGTTGTGCAAAATTTCATTCCAATCGGATAAGAATTGCGTTCTCTGGAGGCTCAAGAAGTCAAGACCCAAGATCGGTTTATATGGCAGCTATATCAGGTTATGGACCGATTTGAACCATACTTGGCACAGTTGTTAGCTATATCAGGTTATCATCCGATTTGAACCATACTTGGCACAGTTGTTGAAAGTCATAGTGAAACACGTCATGCAAAATTTCATTCCAATCGAATAAGAACTGCGCCCTCTAGAAGCTCAAGAAGTCAAGTCCCAAGATCGGTTTATATGGCAGCTATATCAGGTTATGTACCGATTTGAACCATACTTGGCACAGTTGTTGAAAGTTATAGCGAAACACGTCGTGCAAAATTTCATTCCAATCGGATAAGAACTGCGCCCTCTAGAGGCTCAAGAAGTCAAGACCCAAGATCCGTTATATGGCAGCTAAATCAGGTTATGAACCGATTTGAACTATATTTGGCACATTTGTTGAAAGTCATAATAAAATACTTCATGCAAAATTTCAGCCAAATCGAATAAGAACTGCGCCCTCTAGAAGCTCAAGAAGTCAAGTCCCCAGATCGGTTTATTTTGCAGCTATATCAGGTTATGAATTTGAACCATACTTCGCACAGTTGTTGAAAGTCATAGCGAAACACGTCGTGTAAAATTTCATTCCAATCGAATAAGAACTGCGCCCTCTAGAAGCTCAAGAAGTCAAGTCCCCAGATCGGTTTATATGGCAGCTATATCAGGTTATGAACCGATTTGTAGCATACTTGGCACAGTTGTTGAAAGTCATAGCGAAACACGTCGTGCAAAATTTCATTGCAATCGGATAAGAATTGCGCCCTCTAGAGGCTCAAGAAGTCAAGACCTAAGATCGGTTTATATGGCAGCTATATCAGATTATGGACCGATTTGAACCGTACTTGACACAGTTGTTGGAAGTCATAACAGAACATTACATGCTAAATTTTAGACAATTCAGACAAATTCCAGTGGCTCAAGAACTCAAATCGGGAGATCGGTTTGTATGGGAGCTATATCTAAATCTGATTCGATATGGCCTATTTGCAATCCCCAACGATCTACATCAATAGTAAGTATCTATGCAAAAATTTCAAGCGGCGAGTATTAGGCATTCGACCGCTATCGTTATTTTGACAGACGGACGGCCGCACATGGCTAGATCGATGAAAAAGGTCGAGACGATCATGAATATATATACCTTATGGGGTCTTGGACGAATATTTTTGGATGTTATAAGCGGAATGACTAGATTAGTATATCCATAAAGGCATTAAGTTCGGCCGGGCCGAAGTTCAGCTGGGCCAAAACTTGGATACCCCCACCTCAGTTATATTTTGAACCACATTGCGGCAAAAACCGGTGAAAATGCATCATTTATGAGCTTTGTCAAAATATGGTTCGATTCAGGTCAAACCTAACACGGAAGTCGAGAGTCTACGGCAGCACACTATTTCACTGTTCAGCGACATAAAGTAACAAATGACCCTGATGTGGACTCTAGACATAAAGCCGAGAGATCGGTATATATTCCAGCTATTGTATAGTCAAATACGATCAGATCAGCAATATATTCGACAAAGTATGTAGGGGTCTAAAACAACTCACTGTACCAAATTTCAGCAAAATCGGGTAATATATACGAAATTTATTGGTGAAAGACCTTTACTGGTTTGGAATCCTGGGGGAACATCAGAATATATTGTCAGCGGTGGTTTCTCCACCGAATGCTGGCGACATTTCTGTGGTACTATGCCGTGTAAAAATTCTCATTCCAAATAGAGGTAGCAATGCGGAACATACTTGGGACAGATAACGTAAGTTTTAATACAAATCACTGTTTATGAAAAGAGGATACTAAATTTTTTGATATCTGATACCCTCCCCCTAACCCTAATTTTCAGAAAAGCCAGATCTCGGAGATAGGTGGTGCGATTTAAGCGAAATTTTGAGTGCTCTCATATAGTACCCTAGAAATAAAAATTTGGTATCCAAATTTCGGATGGGGTACCTAGGGGGAATGCCCCACCCTAAAACCAACCAAACATATATTTAGACCAATCACGACAATATGGGACTCAAATGAAAGGTATTTAGGATAAGAACACGAATATCCAATTGTCGGACCAAGTGCTAGGGGGACCACCCCAAGCCCCAAAACACTCTTAAATCTGACATATGGCAATATGGGACTCAAATGAAAGGTATTTACGTGTAGAATACGAATCTGATATCCAAATGTGGGACCACGTTTCTGGGGGTCCACCCCTTCCCTAAAACACTCCCCAAACAGGACTTTTTTACTGACCATGGGAATATGGGGCTTAAATAAAAGGTATTTGAATGTAGAATACGAATCTGATATCCAAATATGGAACCAAGTGTTTGGGGGGGGGGGGGGGCGACTCTCCCCAAAAACATCCCCCAAAGGGTACAAATTTACGACCATAGCAATATGCGGCTCCAATGAAAGGTCTTTGGGAGTAAAGCACGAATTTGATATCAATATTCGGGAAAAGTGTCTATGGGGCCACCCCACCCCCACAACACCACCCAAATAGGAAGTATTTTCTGACTATTGCTCAAATAAGAGGGTTTTTAAAGTGGAACACGAATCCGATATATATTTTCAAGGCCAACTCACCGAGTGGTCGCCCATCCCCCAAAACACCCCCAAGCCGGTCATTTTTCCCGACTATGGAAATATGGGGCTCAAATTAAAGGTATGTGGGAGTAGACCACGTATCTAATACTAACATTAGGGGCCTGTCTAGCGGACGTCCTACCACCATAACAACCCCCAAATAGGACGTATTTGCTCACCAAGACAATTAGGGTCTTAAAGAGAGTGGAACTAAATATTCATAGTTTTAAGGGCCAATACCCCAAACCGGATATATTTGCTGACTTTTGCAATAAGGAGTTTAAATGAGATTAGAAAACGAATTTGATATCCAATTTTGAGGGCAAAGACAATATGGAGTTCAAAAAAATTATATGTAGATATATGAGAATAGAGCACGTTGCTGATATATTTTCCGGGCTTAGTGTTTGGGGGACCACCCCAATCCCCAAAACACCCCTTAATCGGGCATATTTACCGACCATGTCAATGTGGAGCTTAAATGAAAGGAATTGGGGGGTAGAGCAAGAATTGATACCCATTTTCGGGACCAATTTTCTGGGGGTCTACGCTTTTCCCAAAATACCCCACAAACAGCAATTTTTGAGTGACCATCGCAATATGGGGCTTAAATAAAGGTATTTGGGAGTAGAATACGAATTTGATATCCAAATGTAGGACCATGTATTTAGGGCATCACCCCTTTCCCAAAAACACCCCCAAAGGGAAAAAAATTTTCGGCCATGCCAATATGTGGCTCAAATGAAAGGTATTTGAGATTAGAAAACGAATTTGATAACCTATTTTGGGGCCATGTGTTTGGGGACGCCTCATCGTGTAAACTCTTCTTAAGCCAATGGCAATATGGGGTTTATATAAATGGTATTTGAGAGAAGAGAGAGAAGAGCACGATACTGATATTTTTCAGGGCCAAGTACCTAGGGGCCCGAAAACATCACTAAATTAGACATCATGAGAATATCGGGCTGAAATGAAGTATTTTGAGAGTGGAGTACACCTTACATCCAAACTTAAATTCGTAGACCAATGAAGATGCTATGGGATTCAGATAAAGGCACTTTTATTGTTAAACTGTTAGTCAAGTTATCATGGTATTTCACTAACAGATCTTTAATTGTCGCAAATAAATATTCCAAGGAAACTTTTGTTCCATATAAAGTAAAAGAAGGCGCAGCGGAGCGGGCCCGGGTCAGCTAGCCAGATAATAAACGCGACATTTATGGGTTTAAGACCAAAAATCGGCAAATCGGTCTATATGGCAGCTATATGTAAATATAAGTCAATCTAGATCAGGTCCGACGACGGAAGGCTTAAAACAACTCGCTGTTCTAAAATTCAGCTAAATTGGATAATAAATGCGTCTTGGATGGGTTTAATACCCTAAATCGGCCGATCGGTTTATATGGCAGCTTTATCCAAATATAGTCCGATTTAGCCGATTCAAAAACTAAACTTGCGAATGGGAGAAATGCGGATCTGTGCCAACAAAATTTCAACTCAATCTCTCAATTTTTGAACGCTGTAGCGTGATTACAACGGGCGGACACACAGATTACACCAAAGTGACAGACGGACAGACACACGGACATTGTTAAAACGTTTTAGAATTTTACGACTATGAGAAATATATATACTTGATAGGATCATATGTATATTGATTATTAGATGTGTTGTAAACGGAGTCATTATACCCACCTATGATGATGGTGGGTATAAAAAATGTGGATTGAAGAAAGTCTTGATTCCCTTGGCACCAGCTACATTCCATTCATTCCAATCTTAAGACTATATAGCATCTCCAACATATCGACCATATCCTCTTCTGAGACAACATCTTAGTTGGTCACTGAACATATTTTGCAAACGATTTAAATAAATTTGAGAAACAACAAGAATATCCTTAGCAATTAACCATCTGCCCCCTTCTTCTCTTTATGCTCTTCCTACTACTTTTTCTCCCAATTCAGAGCAAAGTCATTCCATTTCCTTGTCATTTGTTTGGTTTGGGAATTGTTTGGATAGAGTGGGTCCTGCTCTGCATACACCTAGTAATGAAATGATTCTCTATGTTAATGTAATCCTAAGTGATGTCCTTTGCTCATTATCTTGCTTATGGAGTATTGAAGGAGAAACAAAGCAAAGCTGGTATCTTTGTGTGTGTTTTTTTTTCGTAGACAAATTTCAATTTGTTAATGCTGTCCGAAACATAGATGGAAAACAAAAGAAGTGGCAACAACAACAAAAACAACCAGAGTATGGAAAACAGTAAGAGTTCCAACAGTTTGGATTTCGAAATTGTTTGTATTCACACAGCAACAGGGAAAATACTAACTGCAAAATGAACAAGTCAATGGTCCCTGTGTCCAAAAAGTAGAATAAAAGTGGAGGACACTGAAAGAAACAGTGGGGAAGTTTACACCACTAGTGATCTCCACCTCCCTTAAGTTTTTTAAATTTCTTGCTGATGACTTTGTATGTTTTCCATAGGCCCTCCATTTTCTCTCTGTGTTATAGTCTTCCCTCTTTGTTATTTTCGCTCAGCACTTTTTTTCTCTGTTCCTGTGACATTCCAAGATTGGCAGAGAATTCTAAATTTAATTTAAACAGTTTTCTTTCACTCTTAATGAAAAAGCCATTAAGACTCATTCTGTTATTATGCTGTTTTGCTTTTGGGTTTTTTTGTTTTGCCTTCGCTGCTTTCACTTGAAATGTTAATGACTTTTTTAATTATTTTTTTTATTTTCGTATTGTTTTTGGCATATTATTTATTTTTTGCGTTTTAGCTTTCTCAAGCACCAAGAGATATGCTGTTTGTGGATGACTTACCTTAAATCCAAATATTGATAGACGGAAGTTATGCCCAAATTGAAATAGACCGGAACAAAGATGAAGCATACCAAAGGATATGCGCTAGCCATGCCATAGATAATTTCCCACATGGCTGAGCCGCGATAGAATAATTCACTGGGATAACCTAAAACAGAGGGGAAAAAGGTTAAAGCACTATCGGAGGATATGGTCGATGGAAGTTGTTGATTATTTGTAAACTACCCATGTGCCACAATGTGGAAAAAAGGTGTCTCTAGATCATTGATCAATAGACGAAATTTAATAGGCATAGGAGCACATGCATATCTCAAACTCCCACATGAATGTGGATTTCCCGATGGCACATTGAGTTGAACCCACCACAGATCCTACTGCTTGTATGCTTACAAAAACCAATCTCTGTGTGAAGGATCTTATCGTTTTCTCTGACGAAATTACCCCCTTTCTGTCGATAAGTTTGAGAAAACTCTTTAAAGATAAGTTTGCAAGATCACCTAGATCAGAGCAGAACTGCCTTTCGGAAATTGGAGAACATATAATTCTGCAGAACAGAACATAAACACAACAATCCTAAACCTTTTCGAGACGGCTTCTGCAGTAGTCATAACCATATCTTTTACTCGGTTTACTAGTTCGGCAAAGGGTCAGTATGCGAGTTTGGAAACTGGGTCGCTTGTTCTTCCCAGTAGGTTCTTCTGCCATCTTAAATCTACGTACTCAAATTCCTGCTGTGCCATAAGTTTGGAGTTCCTGGATTTTATATATTCTACAAAGCTCTTCGACAACGTCGTCTTTTAATTCAAGGAGGAAGTAACTCCTCTGCTATTATTATCAAATAGAGAAGAGTTTCCTTGATTTTTAGTAGCTGTTTCCTTTATTCTTTTAATTATTTGGTTAATTCAAATTTCTTGACATGTTAGTAAATTCCCGTAACCAACTTTATAAATAGTTAAGCAGAGCAGGTTTAAGTGTTATGCTGTCAAAACGACGAGTCGTGTTGCGAAGCTTGCAGTTAAATCGCTTACATCAAGTGTTACAAGTTTTTCATTGGTTGCATCAGCATCTGTCTTCTTAACCCACCCTTTACCAATCTTCCCAAATCTGTTTTCCTTCTAAGGTATCTCGTTTCACCGGTCTGTCCTTCCGTCAAAACGATTAGTGAACGAATGTCATCTCTCTTTCCGGCCTTTTCATTATTTTGCAGTCAGTCATTCAATAACTTTATATTCTCTTTCTCATTCTGCATTTAGAAAACACAGTTTTGCCCATGAACATTGCATTGAGGAACACATGTCAATAAGATCTGTTCGATTCAAGTTTTAGCTCAATGATAATGGGCCTGCTTTTTATAGCCGTGTCCGAAATGCGTGCCGCAGCGCGACATTTGTACCTTAGCATTAAGAAGAGATTACCACCGCTGTAACTTTTTTCTGATGTTCTCGCCCGTATTCGAACCCAGGCGTTCAGATTCATAGGCGTATATGCTAAATTCTATGCTACGGTGGCCTCCAATCCTTCTTCATTAATCAGTCTTTCCTTATTTCCGTGTCAGTCAATATTTATTTCCATAATTTCGTCCATTCATCATTCAATCGATGCTGTTATCAGCTCTTCCGTAATTTTGTGTGCCCTTCTAACAACCTCCTCTGTTCGCTTTCATCCTACCTTCCGTGCCCGATGGAAAAGTCAAGTGGTGGGAGACACTTCGAAACTTAGTGTCAGAAATTTTAGAATGAGCGCAGAATATTGAGGTGCTTGAAACGCTGTTCTAAGTTCGTCTAATGGGAAAAATTTTCTGTCATAACCAATTAAAGTAAAATGAGTCGCTATTCTTTCTTCGCATCAGAATCTTTCTAAATGTTCATTTACTGCCCAATCTGTCGGTACCTGATTTCCCCTTACGAGAATCGCTTCTTGGTGCTTCCATTCGTTCTCACATTAATCTTTCTGTTACCTTTTCCGATGTTTTAATTATTTTTCCGTCCATCCTTTCATAAAAAAATTCTAATGTTCCCTATTTTTTGTCTAACTTCCCTTCATCAGTACAACCGTAAATCTTTCGGCCTGCCACTCAATCAATCGCATTATGAAACGCTTTAATCCCACCGTCTTTCCTTACTTGCGTCCTTACTGTCTTCCCATTTTCCCGTTCAAATATCCATATTAGCTTTCAAATTATTATTTTAAATTCACATTCATTATTTTCTCTATCTTTCCGTCTGCTTTCGTTCCAACCCTTATTCCTTTCCGTTATCATTTCCGTCATCCCTCACGTCATCCTCACGTCATCCTTCCGTCATCCTTTCCGTCATCCTTCACGCCATCCTTTCCGTCATCCTTTCCGTCATCCTTTCCGTCATCCTTTCCGTCATCCTTTCCGTCATCCTTTCCGTCATCCTTTCCGTCATCCTTTCCGTCATCCTTTCCGTCATCCTTTCCGTCATCCTTCACGTCATGCTTCACGTCATCCTTCCTACCATGCATTCATCCTTCATTCACCTTTCTTGCGTACATCTTTCCTTCCACCCTTCCTTCAATCCTTCCTTCTTTTTACTTTCCCTCCATCCTTCCTTCCATTCATCCATCCATCCTTCTTTCCATCCTTTCTTCCCATCCTTCCTTCCATCCTTCCTTCCATCCTTCCTTCCATCCTTCTTTCCATCCTTTCTTCCCATCCTTCCTTCCATCCTTCCTTCCATCCTTCCTTCCATCCTTCCTTCCATCCTTCCTTCCATCCTTCCTTCCATCCTTCCTTCCATCCTTCCTTCCATCCTTCCTTCCATCCTTCCTTCCATCCTTCCTTCCATCCTTCCTTCCATCCTTCCTTCCATCCTTCCTTCCATCCTTCCTTCCATCCTTCCTTCCATCCTTCCTTCCATCCTTCCTTCCATCCTTCCATCCTTCCATCCTTCCATCCTTCCTTCCTTCCTTCCTTCCTTCCATCCTTCCTTCCATCCTTCCTTCCATCCTTCCTTCCATCCTTCCTTCCATCCTTCCTTCCATCCTTCCTTCCATCCTTCCTTCCATCCTTCCTTCCATCCTTCCTTCCATCCTTCCTTCCATCCTTCCTTCCATCCTTCCTTCCATCCTTCCTTCCATCCTTCCTTCCATCCTTCCTTCCATCCTTCCTTCCATCCTTCCTTCCATCCTTCCTTCCATCCTTCCTTCCATCCTTCCTTCCATCCTTCCTTCCATCCTTCCTTCCAACCTTCCATCCTTCCTTCCATCCTTCCTTCCATCCTTCCTTCCATCCTTCCTTCCATCCTTCCTTCCTTCCTTCCTTCCATCCTTCCTTCCATCCTTCCTTCCATCCTTCCATTCTTCCATCCTTCCTTCCATCCTTCCTTCCATCCTTCCTTCCATCCTTCCTTCCATCCTTCCTTCCATCCTTCCTTCCATCCTTCCTTCCATCCTTCCTTCCTTCCTTCCATCCTTCCTTCCATCCTTCCTTCCATCCTTCCTTCCATCCTTCCTTCCATCCTTCCTTCCATCCTTCCTTCCATCCTTCCTTCCATCCTTCCTTCCATCCTTCCTTCCATCCTTCCTTCCATCCTTCCTTCCATCCTTCCTTCCATTCTTCCTTCCATCCTTCCTTCCATCCTTCCTTCCATCCTTCCTTCCATCCTTCCTTCCATCCTTCCTTCCATCCTTCCTTCCATCCTTCCTTCCATCCTTCCATTCTTCCATCCTTCCTTCCATCCATCCTTCCATCCTTCCTTCCATCCTTCCTTCCATCCTTCCTTCCATCATTCCTTCCATCCTGCCTTTCATCCTTCCTTCCATTCTTCCTTCCATCCTTCCTTCCATCCTTCCTTCCATCCTTCCTTCCATCCTTCCTTCCTTCCATCCTTCCATCCTTCCATCCTTCCTTCCATCCTTCCTTCCATCCTTCCTTCCATCCTTCCTTCCATCCTTCCTTCCATCCTTCCTTCCATCCTTCCTTCCATCCTTCCATCCTTCCTTCCATCCTTCCTTCCATCCTTCCTTCCATCCTTCCTTCCATCCTTCCTTCCATCCTTCCATCCTTCCTTCCATCCTTCCTTCCATCCTTCCTTCCATCCTTCCTTCCATCCTTCCTTCCATCCTTCCTTCCATCCTTCCTTCCATCCTTCCTTCCATCATTTCTTTAATCCTTCCTTCCATCCTTCCTTCCATCCTTCCTTCCATCCTTCCTTCCATCCTTCCTTCCATCCTTCCTTCCATCCTTCCATCCTTCCATCCTTCCATCCTTCCTTCCTTCCATCCTTCCTTCCATCCATCCTTCCATCCTTCCTTCCATCCTTCCTTCCATCCTTCCTTCCATCCTTCCATCCTTCCTTCCATCCTTCCTTCCATCCTTCCTTCCATCCTTCCTTCCATCCTTCCTTCCATCCTTCCATCCTTCCATCCTTCCTTCCTTCCTTCCTTCCATCCTTCCTTCCACCCTTCCTTCCATCCTTCCTTCCATCCTTCCTTTCATCCTTCCTTCCTTCCATCCTTCCTTCCATCCTTCCTTCCATCCTTCCATCCATCCTTCCATCCTTCCTTCCATCCTTCCATCCTTCCTTCCATCCATCCTTGCTTCCATCCTTCCTTCCATCCTTCCATCCATCCTTCCATCCTTCCTTCCTTCCATCCTTCCTTCCTTCCTTCCATCCTTCCTTCCTTCCTTCCTTCTATCCATCCTTCCATCCTTCCATCCTTCCATCCTTCCATCCTTCCATCCTTCCATCCTTCCTTCCATCCTTCCTTCCATCCATCCTTGCTTCCATCCTTCCATCCTTCCATCCATCCTTCCATCCTTCCTTCCATCCTTCCATCCTTCTATCCTTCCTTCCTTCCATCCTTCCTTCCTTCCTTCCATCCTTCCATCCTTCCATCCTTCCATCCTTCCTTCCATCATTTCTTTAATCCTTCCTTCCATCCTTCCTTCCATCCTTCCTTCCATTCTTCCTTCCATCCTTCCTTCCTTCCATCCTTTCTTTCATCCTTCCTTCTATCCTTCCTTCCATCCTTCCTTCCATCCATCCTTCCATCCATCCTTCCTTCCTTCCATCCTTCCTTCCATCCTTCCTTTAAACCTTCCATTCTTCTTTCCATTCTCTCTTCCTTCCTTACTTCCATCCATCCATCCTTTCTTGCTTTTATTCTCCCTCCATCTTCCATACTGCATTCATACGATCTCTCCTTTCAATTCTTCTTTCAGCCCTTCCATTCTATCTCATCTTTTAACCACCAAGCTACCGGGTTGTTTCTTTTTCCCATCGATTCTTCCTTCTTTCCATCGGTTCTTTCCTTTCTTCTATTTATATGAACATATTTTCGCCCAACCTTCTAACATCTACCGTCCCTCTAGCGAACCTAGATCCTTTTGTTCATTTATTCTTTCTCCCTTACTCATTGATTAGTCCTTAAAAACTGTCCCCTTCCTGCTTCCTAATTCATTCACCCCTTTCTCCCCTATCATATTTCTAAGTATTTTTTCATTGTCCTTTGTGCGCAATGCAGGAACTAAAGGACACCTCATATCACAACATTTTGTGACTTTACGCATCCCAAAACTAAAGTTTGATTTAAGCACACATTAAAAAACATCCAGCAAGCCTTTGGTTGGTGTACCATAAACCTTAATTCACAGCATACTCATTTTTTTTAATACCCGCACATACCCACACCAATCTGGGGATGGGAGTCCTGTGTCATTTATTTCAATATCTGATGTGGTAACTAGGGAACACAAAAAAGGATAAAGGTGATCGAAAAACATGAATAGTCTCATCTATGATTTGTATGGGGTTTCATGTTGCTATGTTATGTGGAAAGTATGCAGGGAGAGGGGAGGGCGATAATGTCATAAAGGAGATAAAAGGAAAACAAGACAACTTTTGTTCGTTTTTTTTTTGTGCACAACTTGACCCATGAAACATGTGTAGGGCCAATATAAGGGTAACTAACCCACGTTGTTTAGAGACTGTTTTATGCTGTTGGACATCATCCCTAACCAAAAACAAAAGAAAAACAAAAAATAAAAAAAAACTTTGAAAACAAAGTTTTTTTCCCACGCTTCAAAATGTGACCACTGACCCGGCTCAACAATGGAAGCATACAAAAAAAAGAAGATTTTTGTTAACACAGGGCCGCTTAGATTGTTCGCTTCCACAATGTTGTTGGAAATACAACAAAGTGCCCAGTGGGCTGAGGGGGGGGAGGGGGGCTAGACTTACCTAACACGGTCCTTACTCCCAGGGTTCCTCGGGCAATGGATATCATTACGGCCAAAATGGAAACACCGCCTGTTGCAAAGACATAATCGGCTTTGCTGCGAGCTTTCTGTTTACCAAACAAGCGTTTCCATAGCGGCGTGAATACCGTAAACGCGATGAATAGGGCAAACATCAAATAATCCCATCCTAAAGTGTGCAGTTCTCGGGCCATGCTGAAGCTGAAAACAGAGACAGAGATAAAAAAGAGGGAGAATGAGTAAAAAATACAAAATCAACACCAGTAGCATCAAATTAATTTAAATCTCATGTAAAATAGTCGCACAACTTTTCCCAAGTATTTTCCAAAGACGTGCAATGGAGTTTGTCAATTTTTTGTTTTCCTTTTTTTTTCAGCATAATTCAATTTGGCTGATAATTTAAAAATTTCTAAATTTTATAAGAGACTTCTTTAACTTTTGCAAAATTAGTTTCACAAAATGAATTACGAAATGGCAGACATTTGAATTTTCCACGACGGCCATTAAGGCAGAGTTGTTTAAGGATTTTTGGTGTTGTCGGAGGATTAGAAAAGTTAAGGCTGTTTAAGGGCAGGATTTTTGTTTTTTTTTTATAGATACGACAAAGATTTTCAAAGTAAGATGACTAGGTCAGTTTAAAGTCGGAGTCTGAAAACAGATTCACACAGTTTTTGGTTTTGGAATGGAAGTGACAACCCAAAGCCTCTATTAACCCTCAAACCCACGATCCCCGCCCTGACAATCTGGGATTACTACAAGTATCAACTTAGCTACAGAGTTGCTTGATCCAATTCGCTTAAATTTCCTGTCAATATACTCAACAACCATTGATATTCCTTTTTCGTTTCTTCATTTCATTATAAAATGAATATTTGATCATATTTATCTCATAGCTTCTGGCTAACCCAAGTTTAATGACTTTTAATTTTAATTATATTTCTCGATTATTAGCCAATATAATTCAAAGGTTTATGGCTGATTTAGAACTTTTTGAGAGAAAAAAAGGGGGGCAAAAATAAGTCACCCACTTGTAAAAAATATAATGTATGAGTTAATTTCGCCGTAAACCATGGATGGCATTCATGTTTTATGCATAATTTACTCAAACTCAGAGAGCAGAAAATTACATTCTGTTGTGTAGCCATAATAATACAAAACACAACACGTATAATAAACTTTTTCGCACACACGAACACACACACACACATAAGCACACACAATGATGCCCCGAAGCGCAACACCCATCACCTGTATGCTTGGTGGTGTTGTATTCTATCACCCAGAACATTTTAAGCCAATTTACATCCTTACTTAACTCTCTCATACCCACAGACTCTCACTCTTTCTCTCTCGCTCTCAGTCACCCACCTTAGACCATAGTTTCTGATTTGTGTTGTTGTTGTTGTTGTCGTTGGTGACATAAGTTTAGCGAGATGAAATGAGAGAAAAAAAAGTAAATGAATACAATTTGTTTTGTTACTGTTGTTGTTGTTGTTGTTAATGAGATTGTTTTTATTTTTTTTTTGATGAGGTATGAGCGAGTGTATTTCACTATTTATGGTGTCACGCTTGTTACCCGTAAATATTTTTCATCTTTAGCCCCAAGGATTGCATCTGCGAGAATGGTTTGTAACTTTAACAATGATAAGTATTAATGGTGTTGTGGTGAAAATGAAATTAGCACAATAGAAAAACGTAAACGATGAGCATTAAAGAGTTTAAACCCAGAAACGATTTTAATTTTATTTGGCACTAGCTGCCCCGGTGTGGTTCGCTACACATTTAAGTGTTTGCGGACCCCTTTTGACATGGTCCATTTTGTCCTGTTTGGAATACATGTCCCTTTGGGTCATAATTTGGACCTCCCGGGAATCGACCCGAATTCGTATATGTGTTTTTAATTCTACTCTCAAGAGCCTTACATTAGAATCCCATATTGTACCGATGGGCCTACATGTTCGTTTAGTGTGGCTTTTGGGGTGGGGCGGCCCCCTGAGACTTGACCCTAAATTTTGATATAAGAAACAAATTTCGACAAAAGTCTTGTTTTCGCAAAAAAAAATTGTTAAAGATAACATGGATGAAGCTTTTATCGATAATATCAGAAAGGTTGTTATCGGAAATATTGATAAAGTTGTAATCGATAATATCGATAAAGTTGTTATCGATAAAATAGTTTTCGTTTATATCGATAAATATGTTATCGGTATTATTGATTGAGAGAAACCAAAATAACAATTAAGTTGTTATCGATTATAGCGAAAAGAAAATTTTTTAAGTAATAAATGGAAAACAAATTTGTTATCGATTACATCGAGAAACAAATTTGTTATCGATAATACTGAAAAACAAGTAGAAACGTGATTAGTTCGGCCGGGCTGCATCATTTATACCCTCCATCATGGATCGCTTTTGACAAGTTCATTGTCCGATAGTTTTTATATAGGCAAACAAAGAATAATGCATAAGAAAAGCTATGCTTTTTGAGATATACCAATTTATGAACCGATGGGGGCTATACTTGGTTTGGCTGTTGGAGACCAAAGTGAAATTCATAGCGCAAAATTTGAGCCAAATCGGATTGAGTGGCTCAATAAATAAAGTCGTGAGATCGGTTTATATGGGACCTATATCAGGTTATGAACCGATTTAGATTATACTTGGCATAGTTGTTGAAAGTTAAAATAAAAACCACTTAATGCAAAATTTCAGTCAAATCGAATAATAGTTGTGCCCTCCAGCGGCTCAAGAAGTCAAGATCCGAAGTCGGTTTATATGGGAGCTATATCAGATTATGAACCGATTTAACCATTCTTGTCACAATTGTTGATGGTCATACCAAAACACTTCGTGTAAAATTTCAGCCAGATCGGATAATAATTGCGCCCTCCAGCGGCTCAAGAAATCAATACACGAGATCGGTTTAAGAAGGACCTTTATTAGGTTATGGACCGATTTGGGCCACACCTAGCACAGTTGCTGGAAGTAAACATAAAATAACCTCACCTTATATCGATGAAGTTGTTATCGATAACGCTGCTATTGATAATTTTGGTAATATCGTTTTCTTTTTGTAAAGATATTTTCGATTATATCGATACATGTGTTATTATAATATTGATTAAGACGTATCGAAAATATTAATGAAATTTTTATCGATTATATCAAAAAAAAATTTTTATCGATTATATCGAAAAATAAAATTGATATCGAAAAATAAATTTGTTATCGATTATATCGAAAACAAATTTGTTATCCATTATGTCAAAAAACAATTTTTCTATCGATTATATCGAAAAACAAATTTCTCATCGATTTTATCGAATATACCATACTTGGCACAATTGTGGATGGTAAAACCAAATTATCGATAACGCTGCTATTGATAATATCGATAAAGTTTTCTTTTTGTAAAATTATTTTTGATTATATCGATACATGTATTATCAATAATATTGATTAAGAGGTATCGAAAATTTTAATGAACTTTTTATCGATAATATCGAAAAATAAATTTACTATCGTTTATATCGAAAAATAAATTTGTTATCGATTATATAGAAAAATTAAGGTGTTATCGGTTATATCGAAAACCCTAATTGTTCTCCATTATATGGAAAAACTAAATTTTTATCGACAAATTTGTTATCGATTTTATCGAATATACCATACTTGGCACAAATGTGGATGGTAAAACCAAATTATCGATAACGCTGCTATTGATAACATCGATAAAGTTTTCTGTTTGTAAAGTTATTTTTGATTATATCGATACATGTGTCATCAATAATATTGACTAAGAGGTATCGAAAATATTAATGAACTTTTTATCGATAATATCGAAAAATAAATTTACTATCGTTTATATCGAAAAATAAATTTACTATCGTTTATATCGAAAAATAAATTTGTTATCGATTATATAGAAAAATTAAGGTGTTATATATTATATTATATCGAAAAACCTAATTGTTCTCCATTATATGGAAAAACTAAAT